>NW_011495022.1:5696078-5702864 GCF_000754665.1 Bison bison bison | reverse complement strand
ACCCTGCTTATTTAACTTCTATGCAGAGTACATCATGAGAAACTCTGGACTGGAAGAAACACAAGCTGGAATCAAGATTGCCAGGAGAAATATCAATAACCTCAGATATGCAGATGATACCACCCTTATGGCAGAAAGTGAAGAGGAACTCAAAAGCCTCTTGATGAAGGTGAAAGTGGAGAGTGAAAAAGTTGGCTTAAAGCTCAACATTCAGGAAAGGAAGATCATGGCATCCGGTCCCATCACTTTATGGGAAATAGATGGGGAAACAGTGGAAACAGTGTCAGACTTTATTTTTCTGGGCTCCAAAATCACTGCAGATGGTGACTGCAGCCATGAAATTAAAAGACGCTTACTCCTTGGAAGGAAAGTTATGTCCAACCTACATAGCATATTCAAAAGCAGAGACATTACTTTGCCAACAAAGGTCCATCTAGTCAAGGCTATGGTTTTTCCTGTGGTCATGTATGGATGTGAGAGTTGGACTGTGAAGAAGGCTGAGTGCCGAAGAATTGATGCTTTTGAACTGTGGTGTTGGAGAAGACTCGAGAGTCCCTTGGACTGCAAGGAGATCCAACCAGTCCATCCTAAAGGAGATCAGCCCTGGGATTTCTTTGGAGGGAATGATGCTAAAGCTGAAACTCCAGTACTTTGGCCACCTCATGCAAAGAGTTGACTCATTGGAAAAGACTCTGCTGCTGGGAGGGATTGGGGGCAGGAGGAGAAGGGGATGACAGAGGATGAGATGGCTGGATGGCATCACTGACTCAATGGATGTGAGTCTGAGTGAACTCCAGGAGTTGGTGATGGACAGGTAGGCCTGGCGTGCTGCGATTCATGGGGTCGCAAAGAGTCGGACACGACTGAGCGACTGAACTGAACTGAAGTGGACAATTCAAAGAAATAGAGGAAAACAATAAAATGGGAAAGACTAGAAATCTCTTCAGGAAAATCAGAAATACCAAGGGAACATTTCATGCAAAGATGGGCACAATAAAGGAATAAACAGTAATGGACCTAACAGAAGCAGAAGATATTAGGAAGAGGTGTCAGGAATGCACAGAAGAACTAAAACAAGATCTTAATGACCTGGATAACCACAATGGTGTGTCTGATCAGTCACCTAGACCCAGACATCCTGGAGTGTGAAGTCAAGTGGGCCTTAGGACACATCACTAGGAACAAAGCTAGTGGAGGTGATGGAATTCCAGCTGAGCTATTTCAAATCCTAAATCGACTGAGTGGATCACAGCAAACTATAGAAAATTCTTAAAGAGAATACCAGACCACCTTGCGTGCCTCCTGAGAAACCTGTATGCAGGTCAAGAGGCACAGTCAGAACGGACATAGAACAATGGACTGGTTCAAAATTGGTAAAGGAGTACAAGGCTGTATACTGTCACCCTGTTTACTGAATACTGTCACATGTCACTCATGTCAATCAGTATACCCTGTATAATGTCACTTGTCACTCATTTATAAGTAAGTTATAAATGTTACAGTATTTCAAATTAGATGAATTTAAAAAACATTTTCCATTCACTTATGTCAAAAATTTGAAATCCTTTTCTCTAGTTTTCATTCATTTTCAGTTGGCAATAGGTTTGGTTTTAAATTTCTCCTCTTCATCCCTCCTCCTCCAGGACTTTGCCAAGTTGATAATTATCTAAATAATGGGTTAAAACATATTTTTTAAAAAAGTCTTTGGGAGTCCTTTTAGACAAGAGAAGAATCATTAGTAATACAGATGGTACCCTGATCTGTTGTGAGGATACATTTTGCTAATTTTCTAAAGAGAAAATATATCAAAACTGAAAAAACATAAAGGAGGTCAGAGGAGGACTTCCTTGGCTGTCTAGTGGTTAAGACTCCATGCTTCTAATGCAGGGAATTTGGGTTCAGTTCCTGGTTGGGGAACTAAGATCCCACATGCCATGCAGCCAAAAAATTAAAAACTTTTTAAAAAATGAAGTTCAGAGGGAAAAACGGGTGGAATGAATGCAAATCTGTTATATATACATGTAGCAGTTTAGCATAGCAAAGTAGCTCACTTTATCTACATCTAGTTCCACAACAGTTCCTTCACTATAGCTTTTCTGCAATGGAGAAAACATTAGGTGTGTACAAATGCAGTCAGTATTTTCAGTTCTGATCCTGTGAACTTGTAAGCTCACTATTTATGCATGCTGCTGCTGCTGCTAAGTCGCTTCAGTCGTGTCCGACTCTGTGCGACCCCATAGACGGCAGCCCACCAGGCTCCCCTGTCCCTGGGATTCTCCAGGCAAGAACACTGGAGTGGGTTGCCATTTCCTTCTCCAATGCATGAAAGTGAAAAGTGAAAGTGAAGTCGCTCAGTCGTGCCCGACTCTTAGCGACCCCATGGACTGCAGCCCACCAGGCTCCTCCATCCATGGGGTTTTCCAGGCAAAAATAGTCTCATAAAATTTTTCTCACTTTCTCATTTCTCAATATCCCCGAGAGCTCTAAAGTTCTTTGCAAGTTTTTTTTACAAGGGCAGGAAACTTCTGGACTGCTTCTTTGCCTGTCTTATTGTTCCCCATATGTATCTATCTAACTTACTCCTAGGAAAATTAGTGAGGACCTGGTGAATCACCTTTAAGAAACTAGCCTGACTTCTGAATAAAACTGGTATTCATTCGATACAAGGAGAGACTATTTGAAGAAAACGCCTTTCTGTTGAAAAAAGTGTCCATTACTAAATAAACACAAGAAAAAATGGTGGCCTCTAAATGCTCTCAAAACTTTCCCAATGCCACAGAATGTTATGTTTCCATCTTATTTAGAAGTATTTATGTGATTATTAATCCAAAAATCTGTTATTGCTCATAAGAATGCTACTAAACCCCTACTATGTATAGATAGATAAATATCTATCTATAAAGAGTAAAATGGAAAGATTTATAAGATGTAGTTTCTGTTTGTAACTAAACAAAACATAGCATAGTGCAGGGCATCCCTTATGTCTGCCTTGGACTAGGGGAAAGAGTCTACATTTTCACAGGTATCCTCAAGGTGCAACTCAGTACAGTGGTTTAGATTTGCCTGTGGAATCAGGAAGGGTGTGTTTATGTGTATCTGTGTGGTGTGAAGCAGAATACTTACCCACCCACCTGATATCTGAAAGATGAGGACTGCATAGCCTAAGACACTTTAGTTGATTTTGGGGGTAGCTTCTATCTCGTAGCAGATTCTCTCTCTTGTACACTGCCAGAGTTTTCTTGTACACTGCCAGCCATGTCCTATGATATAGTTATCTCTTAGCACCTGGTCTCACCGTGGAAGTTTCCATTCTGAACATTTCAAGTGCAAGGAAGACCACTACACACCTCCCAGCCCCCAATCTTTGGTTCTCAAAAGAATTTATCATTGTGTGTGGCATTGTGGAGCTGTATTTATCTTCAAATTATACCAATTAGCTTATTCCAGCTTCAGTGACACCAGCCCAAAGAGAGAGAATGGAATTTAAGGCCTCATTTCGTCCTTCATCTCAATGACTTCTCTTATCTCTCTCATCCCACTCTCTACAAAGAGGGTTTGTCATCATTATGGTCTGCTTTCCACACACTATTAAATTACCAGTAAAAGTAGATAGAACTACTCCCAGAATAAAGACTTTTATCTGTCCTTTGTGTCTACCCTTCCTGGCTCCCCATATCTAGTCTACTTATCAACCTGAAGCCCAAGTAAGACCAAAACCATGAGTTCCTTATTTATCAGAAACCAAGGTAGGTCTAGTCATATGGACTCTCCTGGGCCCTAGCTAATACCTAGCTCTTTCCAGTTACCTTCTTACCTTGGACACAGTCTCTCAGGATAACTGTCAACCAAATGCTTTGTCTATTTTTCATCAAGTGTCAATATTTATGGAACATAAAACATGCTCAATGTTAGGCACTGTTCCTGGCCCTAAGACCACAACAATAAACAAGGCAAAGTCCTCTAAGCAGATCCTCATGGTAGGAGGAGGGGCAAAACAGTACATATATAAATAATAAGATAACTCAGTGGTAAGTGCTGTGGAGAAAATAAAGCAGGAGTGTGATAACATGCAGTATGATAAGCTTACTCCTTTTATACAACTTTACAGGACTTGAGAACTACAGATAGTTTAGACCTCTCTAGAGAAGTAGATAAATGCTTTGAACTGTCCTTTAGATACAAGTCTTGAGGGAATAATACTGAGCTGTCCAGCATCCGAGAGACTCAGCCAACCTATGCAGCTATTTGAGGAAGCAAATCCTGTGACTTTTTTTTTTTTTTTTTTCCTGTGACTTTTTTATAAGAGGAGCAGATCCTGGAATTTCCATGGATGGGAATTGCTGACTAAATGCTTTCTGTTCAAAAGCAGCCACTGACAACAACCATGAGTCCTTTTAGGAGTCTCTACCAAGATCTGCTGCAGGATGATAGCTAACGCTAATAGGCAGAACAATCAGGAGCTCTTGGATTTACAAGTCCCTGTTGATCTTAGGTCAGTTCTCCCCTTCATTATTGTTGAGAAAGAAGCTCTAAATTACAAAATATCTAAGAGACAGATTACTTACATCATTTGGGAGAAAGAAGTATAGATTCTTGCCAAGAACCAATGCCAATTTTTCGAGATTATAAAGAGATTGATACTAAAAGGATATGACCTAGGGAGACAGATTACTCTCAATTTACAAAATTGACATTTCTATAGATTTTTGAGATGTGTATTGAAGCCTGTTTTCTCTCTGACAAATTAGACCAGTGGTTCTCAACTTCCTGACTTTGGGACCCTGTACCTCATAACCACATGTTAACCTAAGTAACATTTTGGGGAAAAATAATTATATTTTCCAAAACAAAAGGAATAAAATTGTTTTCATTTTCCCAAATTATTATGTCATGCTTAAGAGAAGATAGTTGCATTATTGTATCTTCTTCTGCACTTGATTTGCAGTTGAAGCAAATGATGAAAATCTAGCCTCACGGAGTGAAGTATATGGAAAAGAGGACCTCATGAACTCCCTGAAGAGCTCTTGGGGCTCTCAGAATTCTCAGACCACACTTTAAGAATCACTGCAGTGTATCACTACATAATGTAGTACCACAAGTGGTACATTGCAATGCTGCTGCTAAGTCGCTTCAGTTGTGTCCGACTCTGTGCGACCCCATAGACGGCAGCCCACGAGGCTCCCCCATCCCTAGGATTCTCCAGGCAAGAACACTGGAGTGGGTTGCCATTTCCTTCTCCAATGCACGAAAGTGAAAAGTGAAAGTGAAGTCACTCAGCCATGTCCGACTCTTTTCTACCCCATGGACTACAGCCCACCAGGCCCTCCGTCCCTGGGATTTTCCAGGCAAGAGTACTGGAGTGGAGTGCCATTGCCTTCTCTGGGTACACTGCAATAGGGAGGAGAAAATAAGTCTCCCAACGAGTGAGTTGACAGCTTTTTGAAAGATAAAGGAGTCTGAGTCATGGCATGCTGGCAATTGTAGTATTCTGGAAGTGCTTCTTTGAGAAGCACTGTAAGCTTTGAGTTTAATGTATTAATATATACAGATAATCTGGGTTCCTTGTTAAAATTCAGATTCTGACTCAAAAGATGTGCTGTGAGGCTCCAGAACCTATAGTTCTAACAAGCTCCCAGATACTAATGGTGCTGATCCATGGACATCACTTTGAGTAGCAATGTTCAAGTAAATTATGATATACATATCACCAGAAAACCTATAGGACTATGCACAAATGAGCTTCTGTGTGTGAGGGAAGTGTAGGATAGGGACAAGTGGAGGAGAGAGAGAAGTATAAACAAACTAATGCTAAATACTTAAAAAAAAACTATTACGATGCTATTGTTTCTTATAAATCCTATTCAGTTCAGTTGCTCAGTCACGTCTGACTCCGAGATCCTATGGACTGCAGCACGCCAGACTTCCATGTCCATCACCAACTCTTGGAGCCTCCTCAAACTCATGTCCATCACGTCGGTGATGCCATCCAACCATCTCATCCTCTGTCGTCCCCTTCTCCTCCCGCCTTCAATCTTTACCAGCATCAGGGTCTTTTCCAATGAGTCAATTCTTGGCATCAGGTGGCCAAAGTATTGGAGTTTCAGTTTCAGCATCAGTCTTTCCAATGAATAAATCCTATACTATGACAGATTTTCACTACTACTTGTTAACTATCAAAGCAAGCTAAGGCATAATATTGCTATGTTTGTTGAGGCAGAGGAGAATGGTAAAAGATCTGAAAAAAAATTTTTTTTGCCCCTAATAATTGGGTAAGTAGTGATAGACTGTCTCTGAAGTTCATAGTATTATCAATACCATGAAATTATGAAATTTATATATTCTCAGTCTGTACAGATATTCAGCAACTCATTCATTATTTCATGTGTCAGATCAGATCAGATCAGTCGCTCAGTCGTGTCCGACTCTTTGCGACCCCATGAATCGCAGCACGCCAGGCCTACCTGTCCATCACCAACTCCTGGAGTTCACTCAGACTCATGTCCATCAAGTCAGTGATGCCATCCAGCCATCTCATCCTCTGTCGTCCCCTTCTCCTCTTGCCCCCAATCCCTCCCAGCATCAGAGTCTTTTCCAATGAGTCAACTCTTCGCATGAGGTGGCCAAAGTACTGGAGTTTCAGCTTCAGCATCATTCCTTCCAAAGAAATCCCAGGGCTGATCTCCTTTAGAATGGACTGGTTGGATCTCCTTGCAGTCCAAGGGACTCTCAAGAGTCTTCTCCAACACCACAGTTCAAAAGCATCAATTCTTCGGCACTCAGCCTTCT
>NW_011495022.1:5695002-5695486 GCF_000754665.1 Bison bison bison | reverse complement strand
AGGTTGGTCATGACTTTCCTTCCAAGGAGTAAGTGTCTTTTAATTTCATGGCTGCAGTCACCATCTGCAGTGATTTTGGAGCCCAGAAAAATAAAGTCTGACACTGTTTCCCCATCTATTTCCCATAAAGTGATGGGACCGGATGCCATGATCTTCCTTTTCTGAATGTTGAGCTTTAAGCCAACTTTTTCACTCTCCACTTTCACCTTCATCAAGAGGCTTTTGAGTTCCTCTTCACTTTCTGCCATAAGGGTGGTGTCATCTGCATATCTGAGGTTATTGACATTTCTCCCAGCAATCTTGATTCCAGCTTGTGTTTCTGCCAGTCCAGCATTTTTCATGATGTACTCTGCATATAAGTTAAATAAGCAGGGTGACAATATACAGCCTGGACGTACTCCTTTTCCTATTTGGAACCAGTCTGTTGTTCCATGTCCAGTTCTAACTGTTGCTTCCTGACCTGCATACAGATTTCTCAATAGGC
>NW_011495022.1:5691956-5694839 GCF_000754665.1 Bison bison bison | reverse complement strand
TGAGCTCATCTTTGCATGAAATGTTCCTTTGGTATCTCTGATTTTCTTGAAGAGATCTCTAGTATTTCCCATTCTGTTGTTTTCCTCTATTTCTTTGCATTGATCGCTGAAGAAGGCTTTCTTATCTCTTCTTGCTATTCTTTGGAACTCTGCATTCAGATGTTTGTATCGTTCCTTTCCTCCTTTGCTTTTCGCTTCTCTTCTTTTCACAGCTATTTGTAAGGTCTCCCCAGACAGCCATTTTGCTTTTTTGCATTTCTTTTCCATGGGGATGGTCTTGATCCCTGTCTCCTGTACAATGTCACGAACCTCATTCCATAGCTCATCAGGCACTCTGTCTATCAGATCTAGGCCCTTAAATCTATTTCTTACTTCCACTGTATAATCATAAGGGATTTGATTTAGATCATACCTGAATGGTCTAGTGGTTTTCCCTACTTTCTTCAATTTCAGTCTGAATTTGGCAATAAGGAGTTCATGGTCTGAGCCACAGTCAGCTCCTGGTCTTGTTTTTGCTGACTGTATAGAGCTTGTCCATCTTTGGCTGCAAAGAATATAGTCAATCTGATTTCGGTGTTGACCATCTGGTGATGTCCATGTATAGAGTCTTCTCTTGTGTTGTTGGAAGAGGCTGTTTGTTATGACCAGTGTATTTTCTTGGCAAAACTCTTATTAGTCTTTGCCCTGCTTCATTCTGTATTCCAAGGTCAAATTTGCCTGTTACTTCAGGTGTTTCTTGACTTCCTACTTTTGCATTCCAGTCCCCTATAATGAAAAGGACATCTTTTTTGGGTGTTAGTTCTAAAAGGTCTTGTAGGTCTTCATAGAACCATTCAACTTCAGCTTCTTCGGTGTTACTGGTTGGGGCAGAGACTTGGATTACTGTGATATTGAATGGTTTGCCTTGGAAACAGAGATCATTCTGTTGTTTTTGAGACCGCATCCAAGTACTGCATTTCAGACTCTTGTTGACCATGATGGCTACTCCATTTCTTCTGAGGGATTCCTGCCCGCAGTAGTAGATATAATGGTCATCTGAGTTAAAGTCACCCATTCCAGTCCATTTCAGTTTGCTGATTCCTAGAATGTTGACATTCACTCTTGCCATCTCCTGTTTGAGCACTTCCAATTTGCCTTGATTCATGGACCTGACATTCCAGGTTCCTATGCAATATTGCTCTTTACAGCATCGGACCTTGCTTCTATCCCAGTCACATTCACAGCTGGGTATTCTTTTTGCTTTGGCTCCATCCCTTCATTCTTTCTGGAGTTATTTCTCCACTGATCTCCAGTAGCATATTGGGCACCTACTGACCTGGGGACTTTCTCTAGGTTTTGCAGAGGATAGTACTGCAATATAACAAACTTTTCTTTACTTATCAAGCAAACAAAACCATATTAGCTAAAATAATCAAACAGAATTTTAAACGTACTAGAAGCATGAGATAGTTTGATTCTTAAATGTTA
Source organism: Bison bison bison (assembly GCF_000754665.1). Lineage (NCBI taxonomy): Eukaryota > Metazoa > Chordata > Mammalia > Artiodactyla > Bovidae > Bison > Bison bison. The sequence continues at coordinate 5,693,372 of NW_011495022.1, read as the reverse complement.
TTTCCCATTTTTCTACAATTCTCCCTTAAGCTTAACTTCAATAACATTAATTTCTACCCAACTTTAGCTGTTCAGCAACTTACCCACAAAATGTCATCATTCCTTGGACCTACCTTACTTCTGAGATCTTGAACACTGAAATTTGAAGAATTTGTCTAAACATTGAAAGGATCTTCAACCTTATTGAAATCTCTAGGCCCTTAATCCCTCCCTTTCAAAAGTTTTTGATAAAATACACATAAAATTTACCATCTTAACCATTTTAAGTATACATTTCAGTCATTAAATGCATAGTATTGTGAAAGCATCACCACCATCCATCTCCATAACTCTTTCCATCTGGTAAAATTAAAACTCTACACTCATTAATATATAGCCACCCCGCCAACTTCCCCCACCTCAGCCCCTAGCAACCATGATTCTTTTTGTCTCCATGATTTTGACTACTCTCATTTTTTTTTTTTTTTGAGGAACATCATACTATTTTTTTACAGCAACCATACTATTTTACATTTCTACTTACTGTGCATAAGGATTCCATTGTCTCCCTATTATGTCAACTATGTAATTTTTTGATGTAACTATTCTAGTGGGTTATTTGCATTTCAAGGAAAGCAACAGAATGGGAAAGACTAGAGATCTCTTCAAGAAAATTAGAGATACCAAGGGAACATTTAATGCAAAGATGGGCTTGATAAAGGACAGAAATGGTATGGACCTAACAGAAGCAGAAGTTATTAAGAAGAGGTGGCAAGAATATACAGAAGAACTGTGCAAAAAAGATCTTCACGACCCAGATAATCACGATGGTGTGATCACTGACCTAGAGCCAGACATCCTGGAATGTGAAGTCAAGTGGGCCTTAGAAAGCATCACTACGAACAAAGCTAGTGGAGGTGATGGAATTCCAGTGGAGCTATTTCAAGTCCTGAAAGATGATGCTGTGAAAGTGCTGCACTCAATATGCCAGCAAATTTGGAAAACTCAGCAGTGGCCACAGGACTGGAAAAGGTCAGTTTTAATTCCAATCACAAACAAAGGCAATGCCAAAGAAGGCTCAAACTATCACACAGTTGCACTCATCTCACACGCTAGTAAAGTAATGCTCAAAATTCTCCAAGCCAGGCTTCAGCAATACGTGAACCGTGAACTTCCTGATGTTCAAGCTGGTTTTAGAAAAGGCAGAGGAACCAAATCGCCAACATCCACTGGATCATGTAAAAAGCAAGAGTTTCAGAAAAACATCTATTTCTGCTTTATTGACTATGCCAAAGCCTTTGACTGTGTGGATCACAATAAACTGTGGAAAATTCTGAAAGAGATTGGAATACCAGAACACCTGATCTGCGTCTTGAGAAATCTGTATGCAGGTCAGGAAGCAACAGTTAGAACTGGACATGGAACAACAGACTGGTT
>NW_011495022.1:5676661-5691856 GCF_000754665.1 Bison bison bison | reverse complement strand
AGTGTCAGACTTTATTTTTCTGGGCTCCAAAATCACTGCAGATGGTGACTGCAGCCATGAAATTAAAAGATGCTTACTCCTTGGAAGGAAGGTTATGACCAATCTAGATAGCATATTCAAAAGCAGAGACATTACTTTGCCAACAAAGGTTCGTCCAGTCAAGGCTATGGTTTTTCCTGTGGTCATGTATGGATGTGAGAGTTGGACTGTGAAGAAGACTGAGTGCCGAAGAATTGATGCTTTTGAACTGTGGTGTTGGAGAAGACTCTTGAGAGTCCCTTGGACTGCAAGGAGATCCAACCAGTCCATTCTGAAGGAGATCAGCCCTGGGATTTCTTTGGAAGGAATGATGCTAAAGCTGAAACTCCAGTATTTTGGCCACCTCATGCAGAGATGACTGACTGGAGAAGACTCTGATGCTGGGAGGGATTGGGGGCAAGAGAAGGGGGCGACAGAGGGTGAAATGGCTGGATGGCATCACTGACTCGATGGACTTGAGTCTGAGTGAACTCCGGGAGTTGGTGATGGTCAGGGAGGCCTGGCGTGCTGCGATTCATGGGGTCACATAGAGTCGGACACGACTGAGCGACTGATCTGATCTGATCTGGAAATCAGATTATCTTCCTTCTATAAGATTTAATTTTTCGATTATTGTGGGCTCTTGGGCCAAGGATCAATCAGCCTGATGTGTAAACCTTAAGGTATTCCCAGGTCTTTTTGAGTCCATGGTCACTGTCCTTACTCCTGCTCTGCACTTCTTTTATTCACGTACACTCCATATCATATACATCTCCCCTTTTTGAGCCCGTAAGTCTTTAAGGGTATGCTTCTATCTTGACCATAAGTGGCTCCAGTCCATCCTACACACTGTTCTTGTATTAAACTTTAAGCAGATCTAGACCTTCAATAGCTGGCTGTGGTCAAATGAATTACATCTGCCAGATTACATAATTTGGCTTCAGTTTACTTTTGTAGCCTTATCTTATACTATTTCCCTACTCTGGCAGTTGTTTCTCATGAACTTAACCTCATGCTGTTCACCGGCTAAGATATCCTCCTAATCTACGCTTTCTTCATTCCACCAGTTCAAGGTTTATATTAATTTGTAGAAAAATAACTCTTCTTCATGTAATTCCATCACTAGAAAACTCTTCCTACCCCTTCTGAACATCGTAGTACTTTCTGCCATTCTTCTGCAACTCACCATTCTACTTTGTTTCAGGTATTTCCCTGAGTGTCTAGTGTTTGTGGCTAGATGACAAAATTCTCGTTAGTTACACTTTATATTCAAATCTGCATTTGAGGTTAATCCCAAAGGCATCAAAAATACCCCATTTTTGCAATGAGGAAAGGTAACAACATGTCACTAAATAGGTACACATGGAAATCTGAAATACCATTAGGAACAACATTCTTCTACCACTCTTGGGTGGTGGGGTCTCTCGGAGTATTTAAACAGGCCAAACTCTTATCAACATGGAAAAGTCATTTGGTCTTTGATGTGAAAACATCTTTATTGGCCTCTGTTCAGAAACCAAGAAGTTAGTGAAAAGCAAACACCATTAATATTTGCTAGTAAGGCTGGTAGCACTTGCTGCAAAAATGTTGTACAATAAACATTGCTGCTGTTAAAGATATATTCCAGTGTTGGAAACTTGTTATTGTAAGTATGATAAAATTGCCTGTGGTTACATTGCTAAGTTATACTTATTTTCTAAGAATTTTTTTGTTCAGAAACTTAGAAGCCAAGCAGCCATAGCACAATTTCCTTTTCATTCTCAGGGGATTTCCTCAGCTAAGGGCATGTCTTTTAAGAAACCTGTTCCATAATTAATGTTTCAGGCCTCTTTAACCACCAAACCAGCACTAAGAGCAGGTTTTGGTTTGTCTGACTTAAGCTGATCTTATTTAAAATGAACTGGGGACTTTGCTGGTGGTCCAGTGGTGGACTCTAGGCTCCCAATGCAGAGGACCCAGGTTAGATTGCTGCTCAGGGACTAGATCCTACATACCTCAACTACCAGTTCGCATGCCATAACTAAAGATCCTGCATGCTGCATATAAGACCTGGCACAGCCAAATAGTTTAAATTAATTATGGCTTTAAAAATTAACAAAATAAAATGAACTTATTACAAAGGATTGGTTAATCTAAGTATTTCCCTAGGGCTTCAAAACTGGCATGACTTTACAATCTGGACTTTAATTGTACAGTACTTAAGTTGTAAAATGCATACTTTCAACCATTTTAAAGTGTATAATTCAGTGGCACTTGGTACATTTACAGTGTTGTACAACCATCACCAGAACACTGATTACCCCAAAAAGAATCCCCACAACCATTAAGCAGGCACTTCCCAATCTTCTCCCACTAGCCTTTAGTAACCACCAATCTGCTTTGTCTCTGTGGACTTTTGTTTTTTGATGCACTGCAAGGCTTGTGGGGTTTTAGTTCTCCAACCAGGGATCAAAGCTGGGTTCTCAGCAGTCAAAGTCCAGAGTCCTAACTACTGCACCACCAGGGAATTCTGTGTCTCTATGGATCTGCCTATTCTGAGTATTTCATATAATAGAATCATATAATATGCAGCCTTACTGTGTCTGGCTTCTTTCACTTAGTCTGTTTCCAAGGTTCATTCATGTTGTAACACTTATCAGTACCTCCTTCCTTTCTATGGCTGAATATTCCATTACATGGATATACCACATCTTATCATCAGTTTATGCAAACACCATCGTTTGTTCATCCAAACATCAATTTAGTTGTTTCCACCTCTTGGCTGCTGTGAACAGTGCACTATGAACATCCGTATATAAAGCTTTTGCTTGAATGCTTATAGTTTTTTGGGTTATACACCAAGGTGTGGAATTGCTGGGTCATATAATACATATAATACTTCTCATTTAAATTGCTGAATTCAAATACTGAGTGGTACTATTTATGAAAATAGTGAAGGCTCCAGGAAATTATCTAACACACATTAGATGATTAACCAAAAAGTGGCAGTAGCTCTAGCCCTATAGTTTTTGACACTAGGTAGTGGGAAGGATTGGAGAAGGCAATGGCACCCCACTCCAGTACTCTTGCCTGGAAAATCCCATGGATGGAGGAGCCTGGTGGGCTGCAGTCCATGGGGTAGCAAAGAGTCAGACACGACTGAGCAACTTCATGTTTCACTTTCATGCACTGGAGAAGGAAATGGCAACCTACTCCAGGGTTCTTGTCTGGAGATTCCCAGGGACAGGGGAGCCTTGGTGGGCTGCCATCTATGGGGTCGCACAGAGTGAAGCTGGGGGACACGACTAAAGTGACTTAGCAGTAGCAGCAGCAGTGGGAAGGATATGGAAAAGTTACTGATTCTCAACTAGTGTGCACAAAGATTACCTGGCACTTTTTTAAAAATGCAGATGGCTGAGTCTCAAGGCCAAATACTCTAATTCAGTAGGTCTGGAGCCCAGAATTTGTACTTTATAGACATCCTAGATAATTCTGATGGAGATGGTCTTTCCACTGCACTTTAACAAACCCTTGAAGCTGATGGCTTTTTCTCAACTGAAATCAGATTAGGCAGAAGGGATTAAAGGAGTAAAATGAAGCTTTCTCAACTGTTATCTTAATCTTTTATAGAAACCCTGCAACTGTGATGACAAACAATATATCTGCTGAGGAAATTATATATCTGCTGTGAGGAAAACTCAAGTCTTTCTAAGACTTTCTTCATTTTAATAGGCAAAACTTGACCAATAAGCAACACATAGTATTACAAATAAACTACTACTGAAAGCGAAAGAAAGCGAAGTCACTCAGTTGTGTACAACTCTTTTCAACCCCATGGACTGTAGCCTACCAGTCTCCTCCATCCATGGAATTTTCTAGGCAAGAGTACTGGAGTGGGTTGCCATTTCCTTCTCCAGGGGACCTTCCCGACCCAGGGATTGAACATGGGTCTCCTGCATTGCAGGCAGACGCTTTATCATCTGAGCCACCCGGGAAGCCCATAACTGAACCAGTTGTCATTCCCAACACTCCTATTGTAAGCATTTGTTAGTATCAAAGATAAGCAATGCTATAGCAACTTTTGGCTTTAAATTGAAGCCAATTCAGTTTGCTTTTTGATATTGAGTTTCTTCTAAGAAGACAGATAAGATTCACTATAGACACACAATTGCTTAATGTGAGACTTACTGACAATCAAAAATTGCCTCCCTAATCCCAACACCCATTTAATAAAGTTTCAATTCGTAAAAACCCGACATGATTTATTTTTAGATCCAGGTGTGTAAGACCAGCCAGGTTAGTCTTGGAAGGTAATACTGCTTCCAAGTATTGTAATTCATATTAGCCCTTAAAAACATAAAACCATCTTAAGTAATTAACTATTCTGATTTAATCATATTTCATAGAAGCTCAAAGCACTCAAACATTTCCCCTTTATTTGAATAAACTAAAGCCCTATAATTTACAATGTGCAAAACATTAAAATAATTCCCCTAAAAATTATATTAGCATATTTTCCATCATCAGGGACTGGTACAGCCTCTGCCTGAATACATGGTCTTCTCAGTGACGATCTAAATTTAAATTCAGGTAAATACAAACCACAGCAAAAATTAAAGTTTTCATCTTTAATGAAATGACTTTGGAAATAACATACATTTCCATGACACCAACACTATAGTTTTCGGAGTCACAGTAAGATACACAGAATTATATCCGTAATTAATATGAATGCCAACATTTTAAGCAGTAATTTGTTACATGGCAAACAAAATCAAGAAAGCAACCATCAAACAAAAGAGACCCATAGCTTCAGACAAGGCAAATCCCAGGATAGCATATGAGAACAGCTGCTGCTTCAGTGAAGGGTTTCTAAAAGAGACAACACATATTATTCAAATTTTAGCATGGTTGATAAATGTTAAAGAACCAGATTATTAGTGTTGGGTTCTTTGTAACCTGAAAAGTACTAGCACACCGTTCTGCCCAGATCTCTTTTGGTTCTGCCTGTGACATTCCTTTCCCCTCATTCCTAATCATATGGGAAAAGGGAGGCATTATTCTCCCTATGTCAATGGTCAGTCTTCATCCATTATTACCTTCTTATTCTGACCTTCTTATCCCCAAAAAAGTATGTTTTAAGATTTAATAGTTTAAATAAAAGGTCTTAAATAATAAAATGGAGACTGGTATTTTTTTAAAGCATGAGCTCTCTTGCTTTGACTTTAGACAAGGAGTTTCTCTGGTCCTTAATAGGTATACTGGAGTCTCTCCAAGGGGTTTTGGGAGCAGTGACAATGCATGCAAAGTACTCAAAATGAAATGCAAGACACAGAAAGGCACTTAATAGAAAGTAGCTATTATTATTTCACTAGTTTTCTAAGTTTCCAACTATTTCAAACATGTTTCAAACTATTTATTTGGCAATAGAAATTACCTGGCATAACCAATGATGAGACTGCCAAAGACTGTTCCAATACCAGCACCAGAACCAGCCACTCCTACTGTGGCAGCACCCGCACCGATAAATTTGGCTGCAGTATCAATGTCTCTGTTGACCGCAGTGGTCTGAAACTCCCTTTGGATTAACTGAGACACACCATTCTGGGTGCCATTAAATACCGTAGAGCCCTAGAGAGCAGGAAATAAAAGCAAAGGTCAAATCAGTAATCATAGTTAGCTATTTTAATCATGGTACTGTCAAAATGATAACCACTTCTCTATATTTGTAGCTGAGTTTGAATAGAAGATGGTGTGGCACAATGGAAAACTCTAGGGCTTAGAATAATTCCAGTCTTGCAGAAAAAGAACAGTATCTACACCAGATAAGGTCTTTGAAAATTAAGAAACAGTGTATGTGCATATACTGTTTAATAGAGTAGGCTGTTCAGTAACTGTTATCAAAATCATAAACACCAGCAAGTCAAAATTATACACTTAAGTATATATATTAATTATACTTCCTGGCCAAAATTCAGGTGACTAAGTTTTGGATAAAGTTTCTTTCATTGGCTCATCCTCTGCAAATTTTTTGGATGAAAGGGTGGAAAGGACTGCCTAAAACCATTCATTAATGAGGTTTTCCCCCTTTGCTGTGATAAAGACCCTAAGACTTCTTTGGTAGCATTAGTTAATTTTACCTCTCCAGTCCTAGTCTCTGGTCGAGATAACACTGACGCAGAAATTGGTCTGTATGCAACTCTGGATCCAGCTCTGATCTGTTCATGAAAAAGATTCCATGTTATTAAGACAACAGATATGACTTCAAGGACCCTTCCCACACCATGAATTCTAAAAAGGCAAGTTGCAAAAATGAGTCAGAAACATCATGACTTCTCTCTATTGATTCTTATCCTGGCTTTTTGATCATGTTTCAATGCATGAAGCAATTTTAACAAAACTGTTAATGAAATTTTAAAACTTATTCATAGTGTATTTGTAATACTCTGAACAAAACTTTTAAGAACAATTAGTTAGAAAGAGTAAGTATTGCTTTTAAAATTTCAATTATTGTAGCGCCACAATTCAGATCAGAAAACCAGCAATAAATACCCCACATTCTTTGGTAAGTTAAGTGGATCAACAAGTACTATACACGCTTGTCATTTTAAATAGCCCATTAGTTAAAATGAGCTCGCGCTATTTCTAAGATTATTCCTATATGTCCATTAATCATAAAATTAAAAAGCAGTTTAAACAATTCCACACTGGTGGAAGAACAATCTTTTAAACAGTCTGACCAAAAGGACATATTCCTGCCCTTGAGTGTCCACTAAGGTCACAGAAAATTCCTTCAGAACCGAGACCTGATTCTCTAAGACAAACCCCGCAGATCTTCACACAAAGTGCCCAAAAATAGTTTGGGAAATAACACCCCAAACGCAGTAGAAACTTTCGGCTCCTGCACTAGCCGCCTCCGCCCACACAAGGTGAGGCAAAGTTCCTCCCTCTGCAGCATCGAGTTTGACCTACAGATCGTAATGGAGACCGCAGCAGTAGCGAACGTAGGCCTCGAGGCCCCTTCCAGCCTTCTCTGCACCCCAACCCTCGCGTGCCCCGATCCAACAGGGTGCCGGAGGAGGTGGGGGAGGGGCCGTTCCAGGACAAGGAGCAAGGAGGGTTTGACCTACACCGAGCTGGGCCTGACAACTAGGCCTCGGCGGTTCTCCATAGCCAGAGTGGAGGGGAGGAGCGAAGTAAGAAACCCCAGGAAGGAATAGGAAAGGGATAAAAAGACACAGAGGTTAAGAGGCGTGAGGGAACTGTCCCGAAAGGGCCGTGAGTTCCACGCGGAGGTGACCCATTCAACAACGTGGACGTCTGGGCCAAGAGGTCGGGCCCTCGAGCTCCGGGCCCAGTCTGGGCTACGCACCAGAGCTGGGGTGCAGGCAAGCTTGGCGCAGGCGAACATCTTGCACTCTTCGGGGCAGCGCAGCTGGAGGACTTGGGTGACAGGAGACGTGGGCTCCTCTCCCGCTTCCTCTCTGCGGAGGCAAAGAGGCTTAAGGTCAAGTGTCCTCCGAGGGCCCGTACTTCCACCCAAGTCCCTCAGGTTCCCGTGCACGCGGTCAGCTCGGGCCCAGCGCCAAACGAGGCGCCTGCAGAATGAATGGGTCCCTCTGGGGCGCGGCTCCACCACGGCCAGACCCGGCTTCCGCGCCCTCCGCTTACCTTCCAGGGAGGTGGCGGCGGCCGCTGCGGCAGAGGTCGAAGGAATGGGGCTGGGCGCGCAAGCGCAGTCCCGCTCTTATCCGCACCGCAGCACCCGGATGGAGAAGGCGGGGAATTGGGTGCAGCCCGGAAAACGCTCAAGGTCATTTGTAACAACTTTATTGGTAACCAGTCCGGAAGGACAGAGACAGCCGCCCCAAGATGGAGTGGCGGGCAGAAGAGGGGTGAAGGAGAGACAAAAAGTAGATATTGAAAACTAGCCCAGGGAGAGGGAACCGAACGGATTATTTCGCCTTTGATCTAAGCTGGTCGCAGGACAGTGGGACTTAATCCTTCAGTTGACTTTCTTAATGAGATTTGGCCTTTTATCAGTTGGTAGGTTTCTTTCGTAAAAGAGATCCCTTCCTGGTCATTCTTCTTTGTGAAAATAGGACTCTGTGGGAAAACGGTTCATTCACTGCTTAGCAGAAAGTGAAAATACATTTCTGTAAAGGAATCTGAAAAAGAGTTCCAGAAGTCTGGAATAATCTTTTGGGGGAAAGTGGGCCTGACCTTCTGGGACAAGTTCAGTTCAGTTGCTCAGTCGTGTCCGACTCTGCGAGCCCATGGATTGCAGCATGCCAGGCCTCCCTGTCCATCACCAACTCCCAGAGCTTACTCAAACTCATGTTCATTGATTTGGTGATGCTGTCCAACCATCTCATCCTCGGTCGTCCCCTTCTTCTCCCGCCTTCACTCTTTCCCAGCATCAGGGTCTTTTCAAATGAGTCAGTTTTTCGCATCAGGTGACCAAAGTATTGGAGTTTCAGCTTCAGTATCAGTCCTTCCAGTGAATAATCAGGACTGATTTCTTTTAGGATGGACTGGTTGGATCTCCTTGCAGCCCAAGGGACTCTCAAGAGTCTTCTCCAACACCACAGTTCAAAAGCATCAATTCTTCGGCACTCAGCCTTCTTCACAGTCCAACTCTCATATCCATACATGACCACTGGAAAAACCATAGCCTTGAATAGACGAATCTTTGTTGGCAAAGTAATGTCTCTGCTTTTTAATATACTGTCAATATACTGTCTAGGTTTGTTATAGCTTTTCTTCCAAGGAGCAAGCGTCTTTTAATTTTATGGCTGCAGTCACCAGCTGCAGTGATTTTGGAGCCCCCCAAAATAATACTGGGACAAAGGAATAAGCAAATGAATAGATCTAAGAGCTTTGTTGGAGAAGACTCTTGAGAGTCCCTTGGACTGCAAGAAGATCCAATCAGTCTATTCTAAAGGAGATTGGCCCTGGGTGTTCTTTGGAAGGAATGATGCTAAAGCGGAAACTCCAGTACTTTGGCCACCTCATGTGAAGAGTTAACTCATTGGAAAAGACTCAGATGCTGGGAGGGATGGGGGGCAGGAGGAGAAGGGGATGACAGAGGATGAGATGGCTGGATGGCATCATGGACTTGATGGACGTGAGTTTGAGTGAACTCCAGGAGTTGGTGATGGACAGGGAGGCCTGGCTTGCTGCAGTCCATGGGCTTGCAAAGAGTCGGCCACGACTGAGCGACTGAACTGAATTGAACTGAACTGAAGAGCTTTGTGACTTGGGCACAAAGTTACCTCTTGATAAAGACAGGGAGGTCAGTTTTTCTCCCAGCCCTGTGATTGGGAGAATTAAGGGTTGTAAATGTTTTTTCGTGTAGGGCCAGGGACTAAGGAAAGTCCGAGTATTTTCAAAACTGACCCAACTTTAACACTTGTTGTGGGTAACTTTGGGCTTCAGATCAATACAGAAATATCTTAGGGAAAAAAATGGCTCTTAGTGGACTTGTGTCAGGTCTTGAATTCTGTAAATCTGACTTAGTAGTTCTAACAAGTGGCTGTGGAGGTGGTACAAGTCAACATGAAAGATTAAGTATCTAGGGATGTCTAGGGACTGAAATCCGACCCACTTGGCCTAGAGCCCTGAAACAACATGGACCCAGAGGATCACTTTTTTTCTAGTTGGCACCACGGTGCAGTATCATCTAGCAGTAATCCTGGGGAGAAGCCCTCAGAACTAAAACTTGAAGAACGAGTTAAGACTGATCTACTTCATAGGCAATTAAGACACTGATCCAGCTTCACAGGCAAATGCTTCAAACTCACATGTGAGCTAATCATTTTAGGCCCAATCTTTAGCACATAAAACAGAGTTAATTCACATGTGCAGTTGAAGGAGAACTTATTAGTATATTTTCTGAAGCACTCAATTCTTGCCTGAAGTATATGGTAAGATGTCCTTTGATGTCTAAAGTTGAGGAAACAATAACGCTCTGTCGTAGTCAGGGTTCACCAGAGAAACAAAACTAGTTGTAAGAAAAATTTGACCTCTCTTGGCAGGATCCTACTGGTTCTGTTTCTGTGGAGAACCCGGACTAACACAGAGCATTATTATATTAAGCATTATTGTTTACATATATATAAAGGCTTCCCAGGTGGCACTAGTGGTAAAGAACCCACCTGCCAATGCAGGAGACGTGGAAGATCCCCTGCAGGAGCGCATGGCAACTCACTCTAGTATTCTTGCCTGAAGAATCCTGTGGACAGAGGAGCCTGGAGGGCTGCAGTTCATAGAATCGCAAAAAGTCAGACATAACTAAAATGACTTAGTGTGCGTGTGTGCCTGTGTGCGCGTGCGCACACACACACACACAGAATGACCATGTGGAATTAATTGACTTATGTGGTTATAGAGACTGAGAAGTTCCATGAACTGATGTCTTCAAGCTGGAGACTCAGGAAAGCTGATGGTATAATTGAACTGGATCTGAAGGCCTGAGAATCAGGGAGGCCAATGATATAAATCCCAGTCTGAGAAAATAAGATGGAATGGCCCACTTCAGTAGTGAGACAGGGAGGAAAAAAGTGAATTCTTCCTTTCTCTGACTTTTGTTCTATTCCTCAATGGACTGGATGATGGCCACCCACATTGGGGAGGGCAATCTACTTTACTGAGTCCACAGATTCAAATGCTGATCTTGGCGGGGAGGGAGGCCCACTAGAGAGGGGATATATATATATATATATATATAAAATTATATATATAATTTTGACTGATTCACATTGATGTATGACAGAGACCATTACAACACTATAAAGCAATTATCCTCCAGTTAAAAAAAAAAATCTCATCCAGAAACACCTTCACAGACACTAGAAATAAAGTTTAATATACATACTCCTGTGCCCAGTCAAGTTGACACATAAAATTAATCATCACAGGCCTTATACTTCAGTAATAGATTATCTTAAGGGAAAAATTATTCTAAATGAATTTGTGTATGGAAATGGCTTAGAGAAAAGCCCTTCCTCTCCAGCCATAAATCAGTAGCAGTAACTGTTGAGAAGAGGCAGGAGAAAAGCCAGGCCCCCTAACAGTCTCACTTGCATGGTGCATATGGGTTAGCTGCCTATAGGAGTGAGAGATACCCTCTGTGTCCAGGCTCCCGCCTGACATGTGTTAGCATGTCAATGAGCAGATGAGTTGGCCTAGAAGAGAATAGGTCCTTTGTGGGTTCTGTCAGTTACAGTTTAAATATTTATGAAGAATTTTAGGTGTTCAAAGAACAGATGTTCTACCTTTGAGAACAGTGTGTGTGTGTGTGTGTGTGTGTGCACGCGCACGCACATGTTTAAAACAGAGACACAAAGAAAGACAAATAATAAGTTAGTCATAAGTATTTAATCCTGTCTACATTTTTCCTTAGACTGTGGAGTCAGTCATGTTAAGTTATGGGACATTAGAATTAGGTAATATCTGATAATATCTGGGTGATGATGGCATGAGGAAGAAAGGAAAGGGGCAGTAAAAAGAAGTATGAAAGATAATTTCTAAATAAATCCTTCCCTATCCTGCATGCTCCTGTGCAGTGTGACTTTGCTACTCATTTCATCTAATCAACTGCTTGATAATTAATATAGAAAGGTCATTTTCATTAAAAGAATACGTATATGAATATAAGATCATGTTCCTCTGCTGACTCTAACCCATCTCGAAGTAAGTAACTTACTCTTTTTCCAATTAATATGTCAGATGCTGCTAGTTACCTATTCAGCTTTATTCTCCCCTTCTCTCTTACTTACAGGATCCTGCTCCCAGTTAAAAAAATACTGAGCTTCCCAGGTTCACTTACAGTTAGGAATTATCAATGGTTTGTGAGTTGAAGTTACTTGGCAGTGCCTCTAAGAATGCTTAGAAAGAAGTTAGAGGCAACTGGTTCATTTTTTTTTTTCTTTCCTTTTCTTTTTCCTGCCTGGAATATGAACCAGTGTCTCGAGGTGAAGCAGCAATCTTGCAACCATGAGTACAGAAACAACACATTAAGTATGGAGAAGCTGGGAAAGAAAAGGAGCCGGATACCACTCAACCATAAAAAAGAATGAAATTTTGCCATTTGAAACAACATGGATGGACTTGGAGGGCGTTATACAAAGTGAAATAACTCAGGCAGAGAAAGACAAATACTATATGATATCACTTATGTGTGGAATATAAAAATAAAACAAGGTAGCACCCGCTCCAGTACTCTTGCCTGGAAAATCCCATGGACGGAGGAGCCTGGTAGGCTGCAGTCCAGGGGGTCGCTAAAAGTTGGACATGACTGAGTGACTTCACTTTCACTTTTCACTTTCATGCATTGGAGGAGGAAATGGCAACCCACTCCAGTGTTCTTGCCTGGAGAATCCCAGGGACGGGGGAGCCTGGTGGGGTGCTGTCTATGGGGTCACACAGAGTCGGACACGACTGAAGAGACTTAGCAGCAGCAGCAGCAGAGATATAGAGAACAACCTAGTGGTTACCACTGGGGAGAGGGGAAGGAGTATGGGGAAGACAGGGGTAGGGGATGAAAAAGCACAAACAGTTACATACAAAATAAATAAGCTACAAGGATATATTGTACAGCACCGGGAATATAGCCAATATTTTATATGACTGTAAATGGAGCATAATCCTGAAAAATTGGTAATCTCTATGTTGTACACCTGGAATTTTACTATACATCAACCATGTTTCAATTAAAAAATAAATAAGGAGTCTGAGTTAACTTTCTTTTAGAGTAGCTACAGCAGCCCTTAACTGCCTATTTATGGACTTCATGGTACAGGAGAAAATCAATCTATTTGGTTAAGCCACTGAGTCAGGTTTCTGTTATGTGCAGTTGAACACAATCCAAACTGATACATAATTCTGTAGATTTACACCTGAAACTTTTTTGGATTTGGGGCTGTGATTATAGTGGCCTATTCTCTCACAGAATTTACATTAACTTACATCTGTCTTTTTTCCCTTATCTGCTAGGTATTTCTGCTGGGACCAACCACAAGACAGAAATCATAATAGTAATTTGAACAGGGAAAATTTAATATAAACTTTGTTAACCAGTAAAAGGTATCTAACTACTAAAAATGGGAGAGTAGGTTCTCAGGCGTCTAGAAGCAGGAACTATAAGAATAGCTGCTACCCTTGGCTGAGGAGGAGAGGGCATGGCTGTCGCAGGAACCTGCAGTCCAAGGTCCAATTGTGGTGAAGAAACTTGCTGGAGGCAGGGGCCGCACAAGCGAACCACGAGGATTGCTGAGGTGAACACAAGCAGGCCTCTGCTGCAAGCCAATCCACCTGAAGGAGAAAGTCCTTGCTCTTGTTCTGGCTTCCCAGTGTCTTTCCAGCACCCTCTATTGGCCAAACCTAACGTTCTGCCAGTTGTCATAGTGGAAATGCCTATAGGGTTCAGCTGTAGAACAGAAACAAGGCAAAGAAGCATGGATTTCTAGCTGAGAGTCATAAGTTACTAACTAGCAGAGATGGTAAGATTTTTAAGGGCAGGAATTAGGCCTAATTCATATTTATGTCTTCCACAGCAGCTAACATAAAGTATTAAACATAGTAGTCACTCAATAAATGTTTGCTCAGTAGTAACTAAGGTACTGAGTATGGTTGAAGTAACTTGCAAAAACTTATTCTTCTAACTAAAATTTTAGGCTGTGGGGACAAATTGGAATGACCTCTAGAATTTCTTTTTCTTACTTGTATTGCAAAATTCAAACTTAGAGAACTCGAGGAACATTTTCTTCTTCATCTTCTTTTTTTTTTTTTTTTAATGTGTGGCATGAGTTTGTTCAAATAAACATTCTGTGTGTGTACCTAAGAAGGATTCTGTATTTATAGTCTTGTGTACCTAAAGAATTCATTAAAAAAACAAAACAATAAAGTCCTTTATCGACCTGTTCTGTGATACAAAGGGGCTGCCCAGGTGGCTTAGTAGTAAAGAATCCATTTGCCACTGCAGGAGATGCAGGAGATGTAGTTTCGATCCCTGGGTCTGGAAGATCCCTGGAGAAGGAAATGGTAACCAGTTTCAGTATCCTTGCCTGGAGAATCCCATGGACAGAGGAGCTTGGTGGGCTACAGTCCAGGGTGTCACAAAGAGTTGGACACAACTGAGCTTTCCTGAAGAATCCCTTGGATAGAGGAGAATGGAGGGCTACAGTCCTTAGGGTAGCAAAGAGTAAGACACGACTGAAGCGACTGAACGCGCATACGTGCATGCATGAATGACTGAGCACACACAGCGCACGTGATACAATAGAACATTGGCAGAAATGGGATATGAGCAGAAGCAGAATAGGCCCTGGGCTGGCTTGTGAGGCAGGCAAGGTCTGTCAGTGATTAGTCCTTGACTTTTTTCTCAAAGCCACTGATCTGTCAGTGGGCAGCTGACTCTCTGCTGGCACCTTGTACTTTCTTGGTGTCTCGTGGCTATGTTAGGCTCTCCATGGCAGCAGCTACTGAAGCTATCTTCCAGGTAGTTTCCACTTCTGAGCTCTTACCCATGTAAAATCTAACTTATTGCTTGCTTCAGCAGTGCATATACCAAAATTATAGTGATACAGAGAAAACTAGCATGGCACCTGTGGAAGGGTGACACGCAAACCCATCATGTATTCTATATTTTTATAGTCTGCTACTATATTCTCCAAGCCAGGCTTCAGCAATACGTGAACCATGAACTTCCTGATGTTCAAGCTGGTTTTAGAAAAGGCAGAGGAACCAGAGATCAAATTGCCAACATCTGCTGGATCATGGAAAAAGCAAGAGAGTTCCAGAAAAACATCTATTTCTGCTTAATGACTATGCCAAAGCCTTTGACTGTGTGGATCACAATAAACTGTGGAAAATTCTGAAAGAGATGGAAATACCAGACCACCTGACCTGCCTCTTGAGAAATCTGTATGCAGGTCAGGAAGCAACAGTTAGAACTGGACATGGAACAACAGACTGGTTCCAAATAGGAAAAGGAGTACGTCAAGGCTGTATATTGTCACCCTGCTTATTTAACTTATATGCAGAGTACATCATGAGAAACGCTGGGCTGGAAGAAGCACAAGCTGGAATCAAGATTGCCGGGAGAAATATCAATAACCTCAGATATGCAGATGACACCACCGTTATGGCAGAAAGTGAAGAGGAACTCAAAAGCCTCTTGATGAAAGTGAAAGTGGA
>NW_011495022.1:5667283-5676561 GCF_000754665.1 Bison bison bison | reverse complement strand
AGATGACACCACCGTTATGGCAGAAAGTGAAGAGGAACTCAAAAGCCTCTTGATGAAAGTGAAAGTGGAGAGTGAAAAAGTTGGCTTAAAGCTCAACATTCAGAAAACGAAGATCATGGCATCTGGTCCCACCACTTCATGGCAAATAGATGGGGAGACAGTGGAAACAGTGCCAGACTTTATTTTGGGGGCTCCAAAACCACTGCAGATGGTGACGGTAGCCATGAAATTAAAAGACGCTTACTCCTTGGAAGGAAAGTTATGATCAACCTAAGATGGCGTATTCAAAAGCAGAGACATTACTTTGCCAACAAAGGTCCATCTAGTCAAGGCTATGGTTTTTCCTGTGGTCACGTATGGATGTGAGAGTTGGACTGTGAAGAAGGCTGAGCGCTGAAGAATTGAGGCTTTTGAACTGTGGTGTTGGAAAAGACTCTTGAGAGTCCCTTGGACTGCAAGGAGATCCAACCAGTCCATTCTAAAGGAGATCAGCCCTGGGATTTCTTTGGAAGGAATGATGCTAAAGCTGAAACTCCAATACTTTGGCCACCTCATGCGAAGAGCTGACTCATTGGAAAAGACTGATGCTGGGAGGGATTGGGGGCAGGAGGAGAAGGGGACGACAGAGGATGAGATGGCTGGATGGCATCACCAACTCGATGGATGTGAGTCTGAGTTAACTCTGGGAGTTGGTGATGGACAGGGAGGCCTGGTGTGCTGCGATTCACGGGGTCGCAAAGAGTTGGACACGACTGAATGACTGAACTGAACTGAACTATTTACCTCACAAGTGGAGAAGGAATGTGAATGCATCTAAGAAGGGGAGAGAATTACAAATACATTTCCTATGTTTTAAAAATAGAGGTTTCAAAAATGGTTCCCAATATGAGAAGGAATGGATTGAAGGGAACAGGAATAGATGCTAACCCTCTTTGAATATACTTTGCTTTCTGGATTTGGATTTGGAACCATGCAACTCATTTAAAAAAGTGGAAAAAAATTAAATCTCCTACAAATTGAAACAGATGAATTCTAGGTATCTAGTTGGTAGCATAACCACAATTTACTCTTTGTAGGTACAAAGAGTCCAGAAATGGATAAAAAGAACAAACAACTCCTTGATCATCGGCTTCATGCTCCTTGGCCCCTTTGCTGTTCCTCCAGCACCCCAACCATACTGCCCCATAGAACTACATGTTTTGCTTCTTTAGTTTGGAACACCTTATGTTTACTTGGCTTAACCTCCACTTCATTCAAGTTTTTGCTCGTTACCTCTTAAGTGTGGCTTTCCTGGATCCTTTACCTAACTTTATATTTCTCTGTGGCTGTTATTGCTACCTTGGCATCATGTATGGCCGGTTTGTTTGTATCTCACATTAGACTCTAACTTCTTCAAGAGATGGGAATACCAGACCACCTCCTGCCTCCTGAGAAATCTATATGCAGATCATGAAGCAACAGTTAGAACTGGACATGGAACAACTGACTGGTTCAAAATTGAGAAAGGAGTATGTCAAGGCTGTATATTGTCACCCTGCTTATTTAACTTATATGCAGAGTACATCATAAGAATCACTGGGCTGGAAGAAGCACAAGCTGGAATCAAGATAGCCGGGAGAAATATCAATAATCTCAGATATGCAGATGACACCACACTTATGGCAAAAAGTGAAGAACTAAAGAGCCTCTTGAGGAAAGTGAGAGAGGAGAGTTAAAAGTTGGCTTAAAACTCAACACTCAGAAAACTAAGATCATGGCATCTGGTCCCATCACTTCATGGCAAATAGATGGGATAACAATGGAAACAGTGACAGACTTTATTGGGGCTCCAAAATCACTGCAGATGGTGATTGCAGCCATGAAATTAAAAGACGCTTGCTCCTTGGAAGAAAAACTATGAGAAACCTAGACAGCATCTTAAAAAGCAGAGACATTACTTTGGCAACAAAGGTCCGTCTAGTCAAAGCTCTGGTTTTTCCAGTAGTCATGTATGGATGTGAGAGTTGGATCATAAAGAAAGCTGAGCTCCAAAGAATTGATGCTTTTGAACTGTGGTGTTGGAGAAGACTCTTGAGAGTCCCTTGGACTGCAAGGAGATCCAACCAGTCCATCCTAAAGGAAGTCAGTCCTGAATATTCATTGGAAGGACTGATACTGAAGCTGAAACTCCAATACTTTGGTCACTTGATGAGAAGAACTGATTCATTTGAAAAGACCCTGATGCTGGGAAAGATTGCAGGTGGGAAGACAAGGAGACGACAGAGGATGAGATGGTTGGATGGCATCACCAACTGAAGGGTCATGAGTCTGAGTGAACTCCGGGAGTTGGTGACGGACAGGGAGGCCTGGCGTGCTGCCGTCCGTGGAGTTGCAAAGAATCGGACACGACTGAGTGACTGAACTGACCTGATATGATAGCAGGGACTTTGTTTTGTTTATTGCTAGATCTACATAGCCTAGAACTTGCTTGATCTATTTATAGGCACTCATTTCATTTTTAAGCAATGAGGTTGGAGAAGGAAAGGAGAAACCGTTAAATTTTCTTCACATGTGCATGTGTGTGCTTACCTCTGCATTATTTGATATGTTACCATAAGCATGAACTTCAACAGTTAAAAAGGCAATATGTTAGGAAAGTTTTAATTTATGATAACTGATAAATGTATTATATTATCCTCTCTGTGGCACCTGCATTAATGAAACCAAAGGGAAGCATTATTAAATGTTGAATTTCAGTTCTTGGTGATGGGCTTGGGTGTACTTTTAGGCAGTAGCCCTATCCAATATATTTCAAATTGTATTCAAACTCTAATCTATTCATGGTAAGGCTATTCCTGTTTTAAAGCATCATGTATGTGTGGATGTGGGTGTGTGCTCCTTTTTATCTATATATTGGCTGGAGTTTCTTGTATTCTTTTATGTGATAGAAAGGTATATTGTCAGTTTCAGCTATATGTGTGTGTATATACATTTACACACACACACACACACACACACATGCACACACATGCCATGCCATGCCATGCCATGCCATGCGGCTTGTGGGATCTCAGTTCTCCAAGCAAGGATTGAACCTGGGCCGTGGAACTGAAAGCAGTGAATCCTAACCACTTGACCACCAGGCAACTCTTGTATTACTCTACTTTTATTTAGTTTTTCACATTTTTTTCCTTTAGATTCATGTGTCAATCATTCATTCAACAAGCATTTTATTTATTTATTTTATATAATTGTGAGCCTGCTTTCTATAAGGATTTTCTTTGCTGAGAATTCTAGAATAAAATATGTAGTAATTAAGGTAAAATTAAAAGCCTTTTTTTTCCTGGCCCCCTACTACTTTGCTATTAAAATCCTCTGGTCTTCTATAGGTTTTCATGCTACTCTCTAAATTCATCCCACCCTTTGGCTGCTTTGCCTGACAAAGCACAGGGGGACCTCTGAGTGTTCAGTTACCTCTTATATATATATCAACAAAATACATGTTACTCAAATTCAGCTGAAGGTTAAAAACAAAACAAATGGGGGGGCAGACTAAGTGCAGTGTTAAGAATTAGAACCAAGTTTTGTTAACTGTCTCTATTTGCTATCGTTGCTCCAAGATCATCTAGACAAATAGTATTTCCCTTGAGATCTGATAATTCCTTCCCACATTACACTTCTCTTGTCTTGGAGTTTTTATTTAATTTGGACCTCTAACCTGCCAGAATAGTAACCCTTCTGGCTTACTCATCCCATGCTTTGACATCCAACCAATTTTCTCTTAAAAACCATCAGGAAAAGAATCCCATCAAAATTGTCTTTCTAAAATAATGTAAGTAACGTATAACTACAGGCTTATAAATAATCAAAGCAATATAAAAATATAGCCAGCAAAATTATAACTGTTGTTTATCCTCCTCCCCAATATTGGTTTCCTCCTTAAAAATAAAAATTATTAACAGTACAGTGTGTACCTTTCTGGGCTTTCTTGGTGGCTCAGATGGAAAAGAATCTGCCTGCAATGTAGGAGATCCGGGTTCAAGCCCTTGTGGGGAAAATCCCCTGGAGAAGGGAATAGCTACCAGTATTCTTGCCTGGGTAATTCCATGGACAGAGGAGGCTGGCAGGCTGTAGTCCATGGATTTGCAAACTTTCACTATATTTTTACATGGAAAGAATTGGACATGACTGAGCATCTAAGAATATAGGAATATTGATATATATGAATAGAGTTTTTAATTTTCTTAAAAATTTATATCTTATTTTCAATGAATAGTGCTGGGAAAATTGGATATTTGCATGTGAAATGCTGCAAATCTTACCTCATACCATATACAAAAATTAACTCAAAGTGAATCAAAGACATAAATGTATGATCTGAAACTATAAAACCCTTAGAAAAAATCTCCATGACAATGGATATTGTAATGATTTCTTGGATAAGAAACCAAAAGCCAGGCAACAAAAGAAAAAGACAGATAAATTGGGCTTCATCAAAATTAAAAACTATGCATCAAAGGACGTTATCTAGAGAGTGAAAGGACAACCCACATCATGGAATAAAATATTAAAAATCATATCCCTGATAAGGTATTAATATTCAGAATATGTAAAGAACTCCTACAACTAAACAAACCCCTCAAACAACCTAATCTAAATATGAAAAAAGGAATTCAATAGGTGTTTTGCCAAACAAGATATACAAATGGCCAATAAGCACATAAAAAGATAGACAACATCACTAGTCATTAGGGAAATGCAAGTCAAAACCACAATAAGATACCATTTCATACCAATAAGAAAGCCTATGATCTAAAAAAATGAAAAGTAACAATTGTTGATGGTACAGTGATCACTGGAATGTAAAATGGTGTAGCTGCTATTGAAGACAATGTGATGTCTCTTCTAAAAAGCTAAATAAAGAATTACCATATGATCCACAATTCCACTTCTAAGTATATACTCAAAATAATTGAAAGCAGGGACTCAGATACTTGTACATCTGTTTATAGCAGCATTCTTCAGCATATTCCAAAAGGTGGAAAAAATACAAATGTCCATCAACAAATGAATGGATAAGCAAAGTGTGGTATATACATACAATGGGATATGTATGCTGGAGAAGGTGTGGAGAAAAGGGAACCCCCTATGCTGTTGCTGGGAATGTAAGTTGGTGCAGCCACTATGAGAAACAGTATGAAGTTTCCTTAAATACTAAGGAATATAGAGATACGTATGATCTAGGAATCCCACTCCTGGGCATATCTCTGAAGAAAACTATAAATTGAAAAGATGTATGTACCTCAGTGTTGATAGCAGCACTATTTACAATAGCTAAGACATGGAAGCAACCTAAGTGCCCATCAACAGATGAATGGATAAAGAAAATATGCCTTCTTTATCCGATCATAAATGGAATATTACAACAGAATATTACTCAGTCATAATAAAGAATGAAATATTGCCATTTGCAACAGCATGGATGGACCTCGAGATTATCACACTAAATGAAGTCAAGTCAGAAAGAGAAAAACAAGTATCATGTGATATCACGTATATGTGGAATCAAAAAAAAATAAGTGATACTAGTAAACTTATGTACAAAACAGAAACGGAGTCATAGAAAGCAAACTTAAATGGGGAAAGGGAGTATTGCTGTTCTGTTGCTAAGTCATGTCCAGCTCTTTGCAGCCCCATGGACTGCAGCATGCCAGGCTCCTCTGTCCTCCACTATATCCTGGAGTTTGCTCAAATTCATGTCCACTGAGTCAGTGATGTTATTAAACCATCTCATCCTCTGCCACCCCATTCTCCTTTTGTCTTCATTCTTTCCCAGCATCAGGGGCTTTTTCAATGAGTCAGCTCTTCGCATCAGGTGGTCAAAGTATTGAAGCTTCACCTTCAGCATCAGTCCTTTCAATGAATATTCAGGGTTGATTTCCTTTAGGATTGACTGGTTTCATCTCCATACAGTCCAAGGGACTCTAAAGAGTCTTCTCCAGCACCATAGTATGAAAGCATCAATTCTTTGGCACTCAGCCTTCTTTCTGATACAACTCTCACAGCTGTACATGACTATTAGAAAAATAGTCTTTCACTATAGAAAAATAGTCTATGACTATTAGAAAAATATCTTTGACTCTATGGACCTGTGTTGGCAAGGAGATGTCTCTTTTTTTTTTTTTTTTGCAATCCCTAAGGTATTATTAACATGAGTTTCCAAAAACAAGCATCCATATTAGTGTGGGAGGAGAGGGAAGGGCAGGGAGAAGGAATTCTGCTCTACTGGTAATAAAGCTCCAAGGTTCATCCATCATGGATTTCATAGTACCCCAGAGATACCTGGTCCTTAAAAATCTTGTTCCACTTCTTCAATACAATCTTGTTCCAGTGGTGCCAGTTTGGGCTGTGATCAGCTTCTTAAGGTCCCCAGTGGTGTCATCAGTGTTGCATGTAATGCAGACCTTCTTCCCCAGATGGTCATTGCAAATGACTTCAATCATCCTGGCTGGAGCTTAAATTGCCTAGAACTGACTGATACCACAACCTCCTCACTTGAGTCGATGTCTCTGCTTTTTAACATGCTATCTAGATTTGTCATAGTTTTACTTTCAAGGAGGAAGAGTTTTTTAATTTTGTGGGTGCAGGCACCATCTGCAGTAATTCTGGAGCCCAGGAAAATAAAATCTGTCACTGTTTCCTCTTTTCCCCCTTCTATTTGCCATGAAGTAATGGGACTGGAGGAGAAGGCAATGGCACCCCACTCCAGTACTCTTGCCTAGAAAATCTCATGGACGGAGGAGCCTGGTAGGCTGCAGTCCAGGGGGTCGCTAGGAGTCGGACACGACTGAGTGACTTCACTTTCACTTTTCACTTTCATGCATTGGAGAAGGAAATGGCAACCCACTCCAGTGTTCTTGCCTGGAGAATCCCAGGGACGGGGGAGCCTGGTGGGCTGCAGTCTATGGGGTCACACAGAGTCGGACACGACTGAAGCGACTTAGCAGCAGCAGCAGCAATGGGACTGGATGCCATGATCTTAGTTTTTGGAAAATGCTGGGTTTCAAGCTAGCTTTTTCACTCTCCTCTTTCATACTCATCAAGAGGCTCTTTAGCTCTTCTTCACTTTCTGCCATTAGAGTGGTATCATCTGCATATCAAAGGTTGTTGATATTTTCCCCAGCTATCTTGATTTTAATCCCAAGCAAGCTAGGGATTCATCCAGATTGGCATTTCACATGAAGTACTCATGTGAAATGCAGGGTGTCAATATACAACCTTGTGATACTCCTTTCCCAATTTTGAACCAGTCCGTTGTTTCATGTCTGGTTCTAACTGTTGTTTCCTGACCCGCATATAGGTTTCTCAGGAGACAGGTAAAGTGGTCTGGTATTTCCATTTCTTTAAGAATTTTCCACAGTCTGTTGTGATCCACACAGTCAAAAACTTTCACGTAGTCAGTGGAATAGAAGTAGATGTTTTTTCTGGAACTTGCTTGCTTTCTCCATGATCCAGTGCATGTTGGCAATTTGATATTTGGTTCCTCTGCCTCTTTGAAACCTACCTTGAAGATCTGGAAGTTCTCAGTTCATGTACTACTGAAACCTAGCTTGAAGGACTTTGAGCCTAACCTTGCTAGCATGTGAAATGAGTACAACTCAACAGTAGTTTGAACATTCTTTGGCATTGCCCTTCTTTGGGATTGGAAAGAAAACTGACATTTTCCAATTCTGTGGCCATTGCTGAGTTTTCCAAATTTGCTGACATATTGAGTGCAGCACTTTAACAGCATCACTTTTAGGATTTGAACTAGCTCAAATCCACTAGTTTTGTTCATAGTAATGCTTCCTAAGGCTCACTTGAATTCACATTCCACCATGTCTGGCTCTAGGTGAGTGACTACATCATTGTGGTTATACAGGTCATTAAGACTTTCTTGTACAGTTCTTCTGTGTATTTTTGCCACCTCTTCTTAATATCTTCTGCTATTAGGTCCTCACTGTTTCTGTCCTTTATTGTGCCCATCCTTGTGTGAAACGTTCCCTTGATATCTCCAATTTTCTTGAAGAGATATCTAGTCTTTCCCATTCTATTGTTTTCCTCTATTTTTTTGCATTGTTCATTTTAGAAGGCCTTCATATCTCTCCCTGCTATTCTCTGGAACTCTGCGTTCAGTTAGGTATATCTTTCCCTTTCTCCCTTGCCTTTCACCTCTCTTCTTTCCTCAGCAGTTTGTAAAGCCTCCTTAGACAACCATTTTGCCTGCTTGGATTTCTTTTTCTTCGGCATGGTTTTGCTACAAGCCTCCATCCATAGTTCTTCAGGGAAAGATATAGGGATGGGTAAATTGGGAATTTGGGATTAACAGATACACACTAGTGTATATAAAATAGATAAACAACAAGGACCTATTGTATAGCACAGGGAACTACATTTAATATTTTATAATAACCTATAATTGAAAAGAATCTGAAAAAGAATATGTATATATATTTATATATAACTGAATCACTTTACAGTATATCTGAAACATTGTGAATCAACTATACTTCAGTTACAAAAAAAAAAGAGAGACAGAAGTAGGCTTTAGAAAATTGAGATTTTTAAAAATAGAAACAAAAATTATGACTGAAAAAAAATTATTGTATCTCAGCAAAAGAATTTGATACATGCAATAACATGGATGAAATTAGAAAACAGTAAAAATAAGGCACATGCAAAAGGATGAATATTGTATGATTCCTCCTTTATGATGTACTTAGAATAGGCAAATTTGTAGAGATAGAAAATATTACTAAAGTAGAGGCTACCAGGACTGAGGAGAAGGGAAATGGAGAGTTGTGATTTAATGGTTACAGAGTATCTCTTTAGAATGCTGAAAAATCCTGGAAATGAATAGTGGTGATTTGCTGGGAGAAATATCAATAATCTCAGATATGGAGATGACACTACCCTTATGGCAGAAAGTGAAGAAAAACTAAAGAGCCTCTTGATGAAAGTGAAAGAGGAGAGTGAGAAAGTTGGCTTAAAGCTCAACATTCAGAAAACAAAGATCATGGCCTCCGGTCCCATCACTTCATGGCAAATAGATGGGGAAACAGTGGCTGACTTTATTTTTCTGGACTCCAAAATCACTGCAGATGGTGACTGCAGCCATGAAATTATAAGACACTTACTCCTTGGAAGGAAAGTTATGACCAACCTAGATAGCATATTCAAAACAGAGACATTACTTTGCCAACAAAAGTCCATCTAGTCAAGGCTATGGTTTTTCCAGTAGTCATGTATGGATGTGAGAG
>NW_011495022.1:5651890-5667183 GCF_000754665.1 Bison bison bison | reverse complement strand
TGAGATGGCTGGATGGCATCACCGACTCGATGGACATGAGTTTGGGTAAACTCCAGGAGTTGGTGATGGACAGGAAGGCCTGGTGTGCTGTGATTCATGGGGTCACAAAGAGTCGGACACGACTGAGCGACTGAACTGAGCTGAACTGATGATTATTTCACAGATCCATTATTTCATTAGGACTGAAACATGGCCATGGTCTTTTTCAATCATTTCTTCTTCACTTATTAGCTGGGATTATTCTACAAGGAAAAACTTTCCCATAGCAACTATTTTTATTATCCTGTATTAGTTAGGATAGAAAAGGCAGAAGAAATTGTTAATTTTTTCCCTTTATTACAGTTTTCAGAATAATGAATCATAGGTAATTTTAAACCATCAGGAAATGAGTACAAGAATGATTTAGAGTGGGTGATATATCTTTAAGGAAATTTGGGTGATTTCTTTATTTGAAAAAAGCCTGTTTCTAGGTGTTCTCTAAGGTCTCTTCGAGCTCTTACAGCTCATAATTTTTCTTATTCATAACAACACTTATGCTCTATTTCTCAATTTTGAAAGGAATTTTGAAAGGAATTTTGAAAGAGTTTTGAAAGGAATCAGTTAACAGTTCTAGGGTTCTTCAGGGTGTAAGATATCCCTTTAACATATAGCATACTTTGTTTGCCAAATAATTTGCAATAATTTTGTGGGTTTGTGTCAAAATACTGGATAGGTAGCTCATATTTTGGGAGGAAACTACTTCATTATTTTTAAAATATTTTACGCAAAAAAATTCACCTAAATTTAAAAATTTTAAGTATTAAAGAAAAGTTGCAAAAAGAGAAGTACTGTTAACCCTTTACCCTGACACCAATTTTATCACTTTCTATACTTTTTCATATTCTCTCTTATTCCTTTTGTTTGTACACATGTATGGTATATGTATGGTATTGTCTTTATACATAAATATGTCTCTATATCTATCTGTATATGTACACAGATGTTATATTTTTATTTTTTCTAAATCATTTGAGAGTAGGTTGCACACATCATGTCCCTTAATATTTCTCTGCATATTTCCTAAGAACAAGAAGATTTTCTTACATAATCACAGCAATCAATTCAGAAAATTTATCATTAATAAAATATTTTTATTCAACCTACAACCTATGCTTGTTTCATCAGTTGTCCCAATACGGTCCTTTATGGGAATTTTTCCCCTTTCATACAGGACCCAGTCCAAAGTCACTTATTATATTTAGTCACCGTGTCTTTTAATCTGTTATTATCTAGAACATTTCCTTAGCCTTTCTTGGTCTGTCATGACATTGACATTTTTGAGGAACCAGGTCAACTTCATTCATTTTATCTTGCCACAACCATATAGATTGCTCAGTTCTCAGTCATAAATTACAGAAATTGCCTATGGCTGACTGACCAGGAAAGGAATTTATTAAAAAGGTACTGGGGAGCTCCTTGACATATCTCAATAAATACACTTTATTTTGCAAATATATGCAAATATTGTTTCATATACATACATAACTATTTTTGTTTACAAACAAAAATAATATTTACTGAGCACTTCTAATGTGTCAGACACTGTCCATATTACAAAACATGACCTGTAAGATAAATGCTCTTTCAAATACTCCTGAATCCCATTTTTAAAATGAGACGATTATGATTAGGGGGATTAAGTAGCTTGCCCAAGGTCATACAAGTAATAAGGGACTGAGTGTTCAAAGTCAAGCTGTGTCTGACATTAAAGTCCATCATCTTCACTTCCACACTCTTATATGGCTATAACTTGAAACCTTTCCCATAAGATATTAGCTAGAAGATAAATGATCTGTGATAACCTGAAGTATTAAATATTATTTCAGTAAATACTAGATTATAAGAGGTGCATGCTGAAAAACATACACAAAATATAGCTTTTTTCCATCTTAAAAAACGTTCCACAGACATGACCTAATGCTAGAGTTGCTGGCCAGAAAATCCTCAGCATGCACATCAAAATGTACCCACTTGGGGGCACCCACAATGCAGCTTTTCGGCTTGTTTTGCTGTCCAGAAGCTGTAAGCCTTGCAGAGCTGCAGCTGAGCCAGCTGATGAGCTCAGGCTGCTCTACAGGACGCAGACAGCCACATCTGACGTCTCAAGGAAGCGCCTCCTGTATCTCCAACTGGGAGGAATATTTTCCTTAGCATGTTGCCTGCACAATAAATTGTTATTATGTGCTATTTAAAACATTAATACTTAGTACATTTGCTATGGGCTATTATTAGAACTTAATGACCAAAACCAAGAACTAAAAATAATTTGCTGATTAAAAATGATATATTTGTCCAAAGGAGTTTTCAGATTTATGTTATGCCAAAATTAGGAACCTAGTAATTAACCAGCAGGGGGTAAAAACGTGTCCTAAAATCAAGCTAAGTGTTTCAAATTGGTTATGTTTTCTCACCTGAGGCGTGCTCTCTGGTGATCCCTAAAGCAAGGAGGGTTTCTAGCTAACATAAGTCAGGGATCTGGTCTTTCGTTCTATCTGATAGTAGAGATATTCCTGAAATTTACTGATGTCAAAGATGTCATTGACCCAGATGTGTCATTGACCCACTGCCATGGCTGCCTGGAAAGGGATTATCATCCGCAGCATAAGGAGTGAAGATATGGGAAATGAGGTTGTACTGGATGTGGCTATCACAGTGTCATTTATAGCTACAGTCTCTGCTAAAGAGGAGATGAAGTGGCCATGTTCTGTACCATATAAATCTTCCTTTCCTGGCTTCCCTGGTGGCTCAGAGGTTAAAGTGTCTGCCTGCAATGCAGGAGACCTGGGTTTGATCCCTGGGTCTGGAAGATCCCCTGGAGAAGGAAATGGCAACCCACTCCAGTATTCTTGCCCGGAGAATCCCAGAGTCGGACATGACTGAGTGACTTCACTTTCACTTTTCCTATATACGGCTGATTGCACTAGAGGGAGCCAAAATATTGACTGGAGAGCAGCTTATAGGGTGACCTGGCTCAAAAAGCACTACTACAAGCTGGACCAATCATAGGCTCGCTTGTGGGGATGCAATGTGGGGAACAGAACATGAGGTGGGTAACAGTAGGCCCTGGTATGAAAGTAGAGAGGGGGCTACAATGCACAATAGAGGCCAAGAGCAAAGCCAGGTATGAGGAAGCTAAGCTGTAAAGAGGCTGAGACAATACTTAGTGTATTGGTTGCTGTCATGTCTGACTCACTGCAACCTCATGGACTGTAGCCTGCCAGGCTCCTCTGTCCATGGGATTTTCCAGGCAAGAATACTGGAGTGGGTTGCCATTTCCTTCTCCAGGAGATCTTTCTGACCCAGGGATCGAATCTGGGTCTCCTGCATTGCAGGCAGATTCTTCACCATCTGAGCCACCAAGGAAGCCCAAGACAATAATTAATAGGAACCTATGAGAAGGAGAAAAGATGGAGAAGAGAAATCCAGTCTTTTGTGGGAGGATTAGCAAGAAGTGTGAGGAGAAGTAGGGAGAGGGAGAGGGCTGAGCCCTGTGGAGATGGAGCACTAGAGGGAAGAGTCACAGCTCTCTTTTGCAGTGCAGTTTCTGATCCACCCTGATCCTTGTTCCTCGACTGTCATGAGATTCTGGCTCCATCTTGAGTCTTACAATAAACAGCCATCATTGTGGGGATTCGAGTGAATATCTGTCCTCTTCCAATCAAAGTACCTAACTAGGAGTGATGTGGGAGAAAAATATTAGTTTCCAGAGTCCTTTTTGAAAAAATGTGTTAAAATATACATAATATAAAATTCACTACTGTAGTAATTTTTGAGTATACAGTCCAGAGGGCTTCCCTGATGGCTCAGATGCCAAAGAATCTGCCTACAATGTGGGAGACCTGGGTTTGATCCCTGGGTTGGGAAGATCCCCTGGAGAAGGGAACAGCTACCCACTAATACCAGACCACCTGACCTGCCTCCTGAGAAATCTGTATGCAGGTCAGGAAGCAACAGTTAGAACTGGATATGGAACAACAGACTGGTTCCGAATAGGAAAAGGAGTACGTCAAGGCTGTATATTGTCACCCTGCTTACTTAACTTATATGCAGAGTACATCATAAGAAGTGCTGGGCTGGATGAAGCACAAGCTGGAATCAAGATAGCCAGGAGAAATATCAATAATCTCAGATATGCAGATGACACCACACTAATGGCAGAAAGTGGAGAAGAACTAAAGAGCCTCTTAAGGAAAGTGAAAGAGGAGAGTGAAAAAGTTGGTTTAAAACTCGACATTCAGAAAACAAAGATCATGACATCTGGTCCCATCACTTCATGGGAAATCAATGGGGAAACAGTGGAAACAGTGCCAGACTTTATTTTTGGGGGCTCCAAAATCCCTGTAGATGGTGACTGCAGCCATGAAATTAAAAGACACTTGCTCCTTGGAAGAAAAGTTATGAACAATCTAGACAGTGTATTAAAAAGCAGAGACATTATTTTGCCAAAAAAGGTCCATCTAGTCAAAGCTCTGTTTTTCCCAGTAGTCATGTATGGATGTGAGATTTGGACTATAAAGAAAGCTGAGCTCTGAAGAGTTGATGTTTTTGAACTGTGGTGTTGGAGAAGACTCTTGAGGGTCCCTTGGACTGCAAGGAGATCCAACCAGTCCATCCTAAAGGAAATCAGTCCTAAATATTCACTGGAAGGACTGATCCTGAAGCTGAAGCTCCAATACTTTGGCCATCTGATGCGAAAAACTGACTCACTAGAAAAGACCCTGATGCTGGGAAAGATTGAAGGTGGGAGGAGAAGGGGACAACAGATGAGGAGATGGTTGGATGACATCACCAACTCAATGGACAAGAGTTTTAGTAAACTCTGGGAATTGATGATGGACAGGGAGGCCTGGCGTGCTGCAGTCTATGGGGTCGCAAAGAGCTGGACACGACTGAGCGATGGAACTGAGTGACTGACTGACACAGTTCAGAATCATTAAGCACATTCACATTGCTGTGCAACTACTACCACTGTCCATCTGCAGAACTTTTCATCACCCCAACTCTGTACCCATCAAACAATAACTCCTCCTGTCACCTCGTGTAGCCCCCGGCAACCACTATTCTACCTTCAGTCTGTACGAATTTGTGCAGAGTCCCTTTCAAATGAATAATATTGGTATAAATTGTTAAGATATTATTTATGATTTATATAAATTGTATTTATATTAAATGGTTAGGATTTATTTACAATATTGGTATCAAATAGTTAAGATATTACTCACATTACTGATATTATTAAATGGTTAAGACATTTTATTTAATATTACATTTGTTATAATATTATACAGGTATGCATAGTATACATATCACTTGTGGTTAAGATATTTATCTTACTTACTTAAATGGCTAAGATATTATTATTTATCTGGACAAAGCCACTGCTCAGAGTTTTGGGAGAGCTGGAGTTATCCCAAGGAGCCTGGGAAATGTAGACTATTGATTGTGCTCAGTCAGTTAACTGCAGAAGGAATACCAATCAGACAGGAAACCAAATCTGAGTAGGAAGCCCCAAGGGTGTCTGAGATGTTGAGCGATGTCTTTAGTCGTGTTCTAGCAAAGGGGTTGGTGTGTTTAGGGGAATACTGCTTGATGTATGAAGTAAAATAACCTTGCTTTTGGGGAAGGACCGAGATCTGGGAAGAAAGGAGGCCAAGGAAATTGTGGGTTAAAGTCTGCCATCTCTACATGGCTAGAGTTGACTTATTATACTAATTTGATCCCTGAAGTCTGTACTTTGGAAACATCCTTCTAAGAGGCTTCCAAATGTCATAGACCATATAATTTTCTAGTGGTTACTCTGGACCCTCAACAGTGTGGGGTCTATGAGGAGATGAGAGTAAGCTTAACTTTTACTTAAGGAGCAAGGGTTTGGGGAACTGACTTGATGAGTTTTCAAAGAAGCTGGACCGGAAGTCCAAATCACAAAATCCAAATTAAGGTATCAGGCAAGGTGAACTGGGATCCTGTAGCAAGATTCTCTGAGCTGCAGCTATGCTGGTGATACTCAATGACTGGTATCACTTTGGTTCTGATGAAAACAGGATCCCAGACAGCATGTGGAGGGAGATAAGAACATGATCCAAATCTTGGGAAAACCAGATTGAATGAAGTAGATTGAGAGTTCCAGCTGAGCAAACACACTCAGGGCAATGCTGGACCACTGGATAAACCAGAGCTAGAGTCAAAACTCCTGCTTTCCTCCTGAATATTTATGACAGGGATTCACATTAAAAGACGGTTGTTCCTCCCTTCCAGACAAGATTGACGAAAGGAGAAGCAGTTCCTAAACAAAGCCATGGTTGGTTCTCTTCAGCATAACAACATGGTGGTCTGAGCTGCAAGGTTGAATGTGTCAATGCCTACTTCTTGGCTTGAACACACAAAACAGGCTGTGACACCAGGGGTCTTGCTGGAGAGTTGGGGTAATTTCATCACTTTGTCGACTGATTCCTTCTTTCAGACCACTCCAAGTTAGGTTAACAGGGCAGAGTCTTGAGCTTGTGCAAATTCCCTACTTCATAGATCATCAACCAAACTCTAGACATAGAACTACTGTGTTTGATGAAGGTGTTTGTGCCGACAGTTGATCTAGGAGGCTGTGTTGTGTACTGGCCGCTGGGACTTCACGTTACCCTACATACTTGTTCATCTGTTACCTGCCACTCTGATGCTCTCTTAATGGATCTTATTAATACTATTAATAACAGAGCTGTTAAGAGTATTGTCAACAGATAGCCTTCAGCTGTTAGCCCCTTCATGAACTCCTAACAAAAGAGACTGGCCTTGCCCAAGAGCCACCCTCTACAGGGCAGCCCACACCCAATGACTGACCAACGGGGAATGTAAAGACTCTGACGTCTTGGCCCAACTTGAGACAACAGCTACCTCCAGCACTGTACTAGTTCCAGCACTTCCCACAGAGTCAGCTTGATTTCTCCCATTGCCCAGTCTTGCTTCTGTCCCTGCTCTGGTCTGAATGTTTGTGTCTCCCCAGAGTTTGTATATTGAAGTCATAACCCAAAAGGTGATGTATTAGTAGACAGGGCCTTTGAGAGGTGACTAGATCATGATGGTAGAGCCCTCATGAAGGGGATTAGTGCTCTTATAAAAGAGATTCTATAGGGCGCTCTAGCTCCTTGGGTCTTGTGAGAACATAGTAAGAAGCCTCCTGCTAGGAACCAGAAGAGGGTCCTCACCAAAAGATGCGACCATGCTGTTGCCTGGATCTTGGACTTCCAGTCTCCAGAAATGTGAGAAAAATTCCTTTTGTTTATGAGCTGCCCATCTGGTGGCATTTAATTATAGTGGCCGGAACAGACTAAGCCTCCTTCCTTCCATAGGTACCCATCTCGAGGGTCCTTTAAAAACATCCCTCTCTGGGCCTCAGTGTAGTAGATACTGGTCCTCACTCTTAGTTCTCGTTCTCAAGTCCGTGTACTGGTGACTTGTCTTACTCCCCAGTCATCACACTGGGGTCTGGGCCTGTTCTGACTTGGTCTTGATGTGGATGCTATTGCCATTTCCATTGATTTGAGGACATTGAGCAACACTGGCTAAATGCCAGTAGCATTCCCCAGCTGTGTGCAGCCAGAAATGTTTCCAAATATTTCCAACCTCCCCCCTCCCCCAGCTTGTTCTGTCACTCTAACTGAAAACCACACCATCAGCACACCTTCCTAGAGTGAGGCACTTTGTGCTCATTGTCTGAATGCAGAGCATACCTTACCAGCTTGCTGTTTGTTGCTGTGGCTTGCTCTGTTCATCTGTTAGGATGGCTGAATGGCCACTCAGTAGGTCCACTGGTGGGGGCCATGGGAGACTGAGATAAGGGAAATGAGGGTGAGGGCTAATAAGGTCCACACAACACCACTGTTAAATGTAACTATTGTTGATAGAATATCGACCACTTAATTACGACTTACCACTCATTGCTGCTAAGTTGCTTCAGTCATGTCCAACTCTGTGCGACCCCAGAGACGGCAGCCCACCAGGGATTCTCCAGGCAAGAACACTGGAGTGGGTTGCCATTTCCTTCTCCGGTGCATGAAAGTAAAAAGTGAAAGTGAAGTCACTCAGTTGTGTCCAACTTCTCGAGACCCCATGGACTGCAGCCTACCAGGCTTCTCCATCCATGGGATTTTCCAGGCAAGAGTACTGGAGTGGGGTGCCATTGCCTTCTCCGTACCACTCATTAGCTCACTTAATTTTCACAATAACCCTATGAGACAGATACTATCATTCTTCTATTTTACAGGTAGAGAAATTGAGGTAAAACACAATTAAATTACTTGCCCAAGGTCACACTGCTAGTAGGTGACCAAATTGAGAGTCCCCCATAGGAAGCAAAGTCCCCTTGCTTAACTTCACCCTTCATATTGTTCTTATCAGTGTTAAATGGACTTAGAGACCAGAACAGTACCAAGGGCTATCATCATTATCTTACAATAGATTAGCTATTGATAAATTGAAGGGAAATCAAGTATTTGATAAGTCTCATTTTCCAAAGAATTATATTAAGATTTAATCCATGAATCTGAGTTTTCATCAATTCGGAGCTCTCCAGCAGTGAGTTTGGTCTGTGTAAGATCCTGATCTTGCCCTCAGAGTGGCCAGTTGGCAGCAACCTTTCCCATTCATTCTAGTGGGATGTGCAGATATCACCATGTCTACTTGTGCCTTGACATGACACCGGTAGTGAAAGCACAGCAAATTAATGGATATTTCAAGTTTTCTGGCTCTTGCTTTCTTTGTTGAATACTTACACTAAATGTGCTGAGTTTAGGGTTAAAGGGGCTTTAGGGTTAAAAGGCTCCCTAGTGGCTTAGATGGTAAAGAATCTGCCTGCAGTGTGGGAGACCTGGGTTTGATCCCTGGGTTGGGAAGATCCCCTGGAGGAGGAAATGGCAACCCACTCCAGTATTCTTGCCTGGAGAATTCCCATGGACAAAGAAGCCTGGCACAGTCCATGGGGTTGCAAAGAGTTGGACACGACTGAGTGACTGAGCAGAGCACAGGGTTAAAGGGTTTTTTTTTTCTGTTTTTTATTTTCTCAATTTAGACTTCTTGAAGATTTAATTTTCTTATACTATAACAGATCTTTTCCTGGCTGGGAAGAAGACTAGGTTTCAGTATTCAAGAGAACCAGAGCAGTGACACACCAGTAGAAAAGAGTTTGGGGATATTATATTAGAAGATACTGAGTTCATGAGATTAAGAGAGTATACTGAGGTGGGAAGAGATAAATTAGAAATTTGGGATTAACATACACACACCACTATATATAAAATAAACAAGAAGGGTCTACCATATAGTATAGGGAACTATATTTGATATCTTATAATAAACTATAATGGAAATGAATCTGAAAAATAATAGATGTATGTATATATATAATGTGTGTGTATAAGTGAATCATTTTGTTGTACATCTGAAAGTAATGCAACATTGCAAATTAACTATACTTCAATTTTTTAAAAAATGGTTAAAGAAAAAAAGAGAGTACATTGAAATTGGGTGTAAAGTTTATGGTGCTTTGAGAAAGGGTGATCTTGATGGTGACTCAGAGCACACAGGACTTTGCCAAAAGCCACAGATTATATAAACTTTTATCCTATCCAATAGCTTAAAATAAAGAGATCAAAAAGTCAAAGAATTATTTAAGCAAAGATCTGTACAAATGTTCTTTCAAAAAAGACTTATCTGCATTTGCGGAAGTCTGAAGTCTTTCTTCCCAAAGTCTTCACAAGGTATTCCAGGCTTGTTAGAACAGGGCTTCTCACACTTGCTGTCCATTAGAATCACCTGAGATTTTTTTATTAATAAAATTCCCGAGGCACAGGCTGCATCCTAGACCAGTTATATCAGAATTTCTGGGCCTGAGACATAGGCATCAGTCTTTTTTTTGTTGTTTGTTTTTTTAAATTTCTCAAGTAATCTGAACATTTGAGAACATGGTTTAGAGCAGTGGTTCTCGAGTTGCACTAGAATCATCTAGAACAGCAGCTCCCAACCTTATTGGCACCAGGGATCCGTTTTGTGAAAGGCAGTTTTTTACATGGACCAATGGGGATAGGGGGCTGGGAATGGTTTCAGGATAATTCAAGAACATTACATTTATTGTGCTCTTTATTTCTATTATTATATATCAGCTCTACCTCCAATCATCAGGCATTAGATCCCAGAGACTGGGGACCCCTGACCTAGAGAGTTTCTTAAATCAGATTGCTGGTTCTCACTCCTAGAGCTTCTGATTCAATAGTCTGGGATGGAGCCTGAGAATTTGCAGATCTAGCCATCTTCCCAATAGTGCCAATGCTGCTGCTGGTACAAGGAACCATGGTTTTGAGAACCACCAATTTGGAGAATTATTTACATATTCATTAATGCCATCTGAAGACATGTAAGTCATACATTTTTTTTCTGGGCAGCTTAAGTAGATGCAACATCCTTGGAAACTTGTCTAACCACAGTTGTGAGCTCACTGCACACATTGGTTCTTTGGCAGAGTTACATTCATGCCCATCTGTTAGGCTGGCAGCATGCCCACGGAGAAAGTGCTATGCCAATTTCAGCAGGGCATAGGTGCTAACCAAACACGGTTGTGGAGGGATGGTTTTCATCACACAGTGAGTGCTGTTTCTTGGGCCAGGTGATCCTGCTGTTTGCAAACAGCTCCAGTCTGAGGCTACATGCTTTCTTACATCTGTAGATACTTGAGGACATGATTAAAAAATAAATAATCAACAAATGGTTGATTATATTTCTCCCTCAATCTGCCTTAGTGTTGTAATTGGGCATGTAGAGAAGTACTCTCTCTTCAGTGAGCTGGAAGCCATTCATAAGGACTTTACACATGTAATGCTTGAAAACAAAAAATTTGGATCAACTGCATGCATTTGTTTGTAAATGTCATTATTCATTTTTTTCTTTCTGTATATTTATTAAAATTTTTCTTTATCTTTTTAGTTATAAAATATGTATTATCTTTGCAGTTTTTATTTTTCAATTTATCTTGCTTTTGGCTGTGCTGAGTCTTTGCTGCTTTGCATGAGTTTTTTCTAGTTGTGGCAAGCAGGGGCTTCTCTTGGTAGCGGTGCTTCTTATTGCAGTGGCTTCTTTTGTTGTGGAGCACAGGCTCTAGCCACACGGGCTTCGGTAATTGCTCAGTAGTTGCAGCGCTCAGGCTCTAGAACACAGGCTCAGTAGTTGTAATGCACAGAATAGCTGCTCCAGGGCATGTGGAATCTTCCCAGACTAGGGATCGAACCGCATCCTCTGCCTTGACAGGAGGATTCTTATCCACTGTGCCACCAGGGAAGTCATCTTTGCTTTTAAATAAAGGTTTCCATTCTGTTTCTGAGCTAGGCTTTTTTTCCTTTTATCAACAGTTTTCTGAAGTCTCTGATTTGACTCTTAAAATAAGAGTTCTATAAAAATGTTAGCAGAAAATGGAGTTTTCTGCTATACAATTCCAATTACATTATAAATCAATTACATTGATTACAAATCAAAGTGTATTTATTTCATTTGTCCCATAATCAAATGTGGGTTTTAAGGAGATCTTTGAACATTTTTAGATTAAAACATTAGTTTTCAGATTAAAAACTCCTCTCAGTTCAGTTCGGTACAGTTGCTCAGTCGTGTCCAACTCTTTGCGACCCCATGAACTACAGCACGCCAGGCCTCGCTGTCCATCACCAACTCCCAGAGTTCACTCAAACTCACGTCCATCAAGTCAGTGATGCCATCCAGCCATCTCATCCTCTGTTGTCCCCTCTCCTCCTGCCCCCAATCCCTCTCAGCATCAGAGTCTTTTCCAATGAGTCAACTCTTCACATGAGGTGGCCAAAGTACTGGAGTTTCAGTTTTAGCATCATTCCTTCCAAAGAACAGCCAGGACCGATCTCCTTTAGAATGGACGAGTTGGATCTCCTTGCAGTCCAAGGGACTCTCAAGAGTCTTCTCCAACACCACAGTTCAAAAGCATCAATTCTTCAGTGCTCAGCTTTCTTCACAGTCCAACTCTCACATCCACACATGACTACTGGAAAGCCTTGACTAGATGGACCTTTGTTGGCAAAGTAATGTCTCTGCTTTTGAGTATGCTAGCTCTTGAAAATAAATACAAAGTAAAACAATAAAAAAAGAAACCTATTAATTTTTAGGAAGAACCCCATTAATTTATAAGGGCTGCAAAATCTTTTAAGAAATCATACAGATTATGCTGGGATGGTACAAGGGAAACTGGTGCTGGGAGAATGAAGGGTCAGGGAAAACTGAAAAGAAATAGCCCTCTTTCTTTCCTGTGGTTTCGATTTTATATTTGATTAAGTGGACTTGAAAGAGGTGTCAGAATCTGAAGCATTATTTACCTCAACTTCCAGGGAAAGGAACCTCTGGCCATAAGACCTAAAGCAAAGCAGAATAATGAATTGTGACTATAGAAAATCATTTTTATCACCTCTCTCTACTTGATTGAATGAGGAAAATAGATTTAGAAATAACAGTTCCTTATTAGCCTCTAAAGCCCTTGGAAGTGTCTCGAAGTTTCCTTCAGAATTTCCACTGAGGTCTCCATTGACCATCCTTCCAAATTCTGTATACAAGTTCTTTCTCTCAAGGGCAAGTTCTAAAGACAAATTAAAGAAGAAACCTTATTATAATTCAATGCTATTGTCTTTATTATTTAGCTCTTTTTTCAGGGAAAAATTTCTTTATTCCTTTTTATTTTCAAGGTTGAATTTGTCACTATTCTCAAATAGGATTAAGGGAATGAGCCTATGGACAAGTCCAGCTTGTACAACATCTCTCCTTTGAGAAAGTATGACCCAAGAGAGGACTACACAGCCTAGAAACGAACAAAAACCTTAAGACAATCTGTTCAAAAGTGGAGAATCATCTGCACACAAGAGTTTTTGAGCAGGAAATCAGCACATTAGGTATACTTTTCATACACTTCTCAGATGAGATGTTATGCCGTTCATAGGCTAAATTACTATTCCATTGCAACCTTAGGGAAATCTTCCCTTGGAACAATTTCTAATTATCTGAATAAATCCACCTCTGTATAGAGAAAGGACAAAATGGAATAAGTAAAATATATTACACATCTGAAATATCAAGTCAAACCATTTTATGTAGTCAAGTAAAACTTTTAAAATTTTCAAAGGTGGAAATTATAGTAAA
The DNA here is from genome assembly GCF_000754665.1 of Bison bison bison. Classification (NCBI taxonomy): domain Eukaryota; kingdom Metazoa; phylum Chordata; class Mammalia; order Artiodactyla; family Bovidae; genus Bison; species Bison bison. Next base: position 5,653,959 of record NW_011495022.1, on the reverse strand, counting down.
GTTGCAACATCTAAAGGCCAATTGGTGGCTTTTTAAAAACATCTTTATTGAGGTGTAATTGACATACAACAAACTGCAGATATTTGAAGTGTATACTCTGATAGATTTGACATATGTATATACCTGAATCCAACACCACAATCAAGATAGTGAACACATCCATTATCCCCCAGTTTCTTTGATGTCCTTAGTAATCCCTCCCTGCCCATCCCACCCCTACCCCTCAAGCAATCACTGATCTGCTTTCTGTCACTATTGATTAGTTTGTATTTTCTGGAGTTCTATATAAATGGGACCATACAATAAGTACTCATTTTGTCTGAATTCTTTCACTCAGTGTAATTATTTGGAGATTCTTTCTCAATCGGTGGCCTTTTTTTTTTTTAAAAAAAAAAAAAGAAAACCTCTGATTTCAAATAGTCTTCTGAGTTTTAGGTTTGCACTAGGATGACATAGAATGTGTCCAATAGAAGGTCAATCAATTAGAATAGTAAGCTGGAATCAGTGGCAGCCAAGGAATTAACAGGCAGTCACCTTTACTTATCCCTGGTGGCTCAGTGGTAAAGAATCTACCTGCCAATGCAGGAGATGCCTGTTTGATCCCTGGGTTGGGAAGATCCTCTGGAGAAAGAAATGGCAATCCACTCCTACATTCTTGTCTGGGAAATCCCATGGACAGAGGAGCCTGGCAGGCTACAGTCCATGGGGTCACAAAAGGGTCAGACATTACTTAGTGAGTAACAATAAAATACCTTTACTTATAAAGTTAGACTCCATCTCAGGTGAGTTTGGGGTTATGAGCTAAGGAAACATTTTCTGGTTAACTTATGAAAAGGAGGAGTTATTGGAAAGACAGGGACTGGCTTATGGAAATAAAGGAAAATGTGAACAATCAAGGCTCAGATGTGCCATTTCAAGCCACATTTGAGCTTGAGGCAGAAGGAAAAATCAGTAACACTGATCCTGTCTTTAAGATTTTGATATTTTGTTCATCATGGAGATCTGCATTAATCTGGATTTTTAAAAATATTGCACTAAAATATTTATCTTGATTATTGAGCTTTTGGAGTGCCTCAATTTTGTACTCCAGCCTCACTTACTCCACCCCCTTACCCTAATCCTGGCCGTGAATGGATGAAAACTGGCACAGCTCTGGGCTCTAAGTAGGAGGACAGTTTTTTGGGGGCATGGTGAAAGTGCAGATCAGCCCTCAATGCTTTGAATTTCACTGCTTAAGGTTCAAAGCCCAAGACTCTGATTGGTCCTATTTGGGTCAGAGAATGTATCAAGTCACTACTATCTTAAATAAGAGTCATTTTATTATTTTATTTAAACCATTTTTTTTCTTCTAAAATAAACTATTTTTTAGAGCAGCTTCATGTTCATAGCAAAATTAAGAGCTCTCATATTACCTCCATCACCATACACTCTGTAGCCTCCTTCACTACCAGTGTTTTGCACCAAAATAAAACATTTGTCACATTACACTGGATTATCATCTAGAGTCCATAATTTACATCAGGGCTCACTCCTGGTGTACATTCCATGGGTTTGGACAAATGTATAATGGCATTATCCACCATTATAGTATTATGCAGAGCAGTTCCACTGCCCCAAGAATCCCAAGAGTCATTTTAGACGTCCTCCTTCTAGATAATTATTCTCATCTTTAGTGACAATTTTTCCTGAGTATAATTTTGGTTCATTTATTCTTTTCCTTATCACAGCCTCAGTCTAGGAACATCCTGTCTGAACAATTTTCAATAGCCTTTTGACGGGCCTTTCCTCCTCCATGTCATCCTCTCGTGCACACTTTGCACTTCTTCCAGAGTGACTTTTCTATAACATAAAGTAACTGCTTACATCTTGATTAAAACCCTTTGCAAGTTCTCCATCTCTTTTGAGACTCAGAGTCCATTCTTCTGTCTTAGTAAATTTAAGAGGACTGAAACCACATCAAGTAGGTTGATATGGTTTAATTCCATAATGGAATTAAATTAAAAATCAACCACAGGTCTCAGTCTGCCCTCAGGCTCCAGCGCTTTACTCTCTGTGGGAGACCAGGGAGG
>NW_011495022.1:5651480-5651790 GCF_000754665.1 Bison bison bison | reverse complement strand
CTCCAAAATCACTGCAGATGGTGACTGCAGCCATGAAATTATAAGACACTTACTCCTTGGAAGGAAAGTTATGACCAACCTAGATAGCATATTCAAAACAGAGACATTACTTTGCCAACAAAAGTCCATCTAGTCAAGGCTATGGTTTTTCCAGTAGTCATGTATGGATGTGAGAGTTGGACTGTGAAGAAAGGTGAGTGCTGAGGAATTGATGCTTTTGAACTGTGGTGTTGGAGAAGACTCTTGAGAGTCCCTTGGACTGCAAGGAGATCAACCAGTCCATTCTAAAGGAGATCAGTCCTGGGTGTTC
>NW_011495022.1:5604649-5651380 GCF_000754665.1 Bison bison bison | reverse complement strand
TGTGGTCCCTGATTATCCACTCCAAGGAAATGGCCCCTAGTGATATGTATTACTGGAGGGGAGATTTTGGTTTTCACCGGGTGTTTCATGACTGGTATAGAATCACAAGGTCTGAATTTTGAGGCATATCTGACCTCTAAAGCACATTTGACCTCCAGGTTTTCAGATAAGGGATATGGTCTTGCACTTTTTCCATGACTTATCTGTTCTTTGTGGGACACTAAGTGTAAAACTGTTCAAAACAGTAAAATAGCCTATTGAGAAAAATAACTCCTCAGATGAGAGGCACTTCAAGAAAAGAAGCACTACTTTGGCATTTTTGCTTAGACTCTAATAACATAAAGATATCTGGGCAAAGCTGAGGTTTTGTGAATCTAGGTGGCTTTCAAAATGGGTGTTTATTATGATGAAAATGTTGAAGGAGTCAGCTATTGACAGATTTCTTTGTAATGGAGGAAAGAAATGGAATCTAACCTAGGGACATTTTGGAGGAGGGAGGGATGTGTAGAGGGTGATGGATACCCTAGCAAATTGAGTTCCTGTGCCCAGTCTTTGCACACTGGGGATTCTGTGCTAAACTTGTTGAACTCAAGGGGTTTTCTAGCCTCCCTTTGCTACATCCCAATGATGTCTTGCTTCTTGTCTTGCTCATCCCAGGATCCCACTCTCTTGGACTTTCTCTTCCTCCCTTTTTGTTTGCACACCCCTGGTATAATTGCATTGCAATCACAAATAAAGTGCCTGTTGTACACAGGGGAAAATCTTAAAAAAACAACAACTGAAGAAAACTTGGGAAATTCACAAGTATATGAAAATTAAACAGTCCTAAATAACCAATGGATCAGAAAAGAAATTACAAACAAAATTAGAAAGTAGGTGGGATGAATGGGAATGAAAGTACAAATATCAAAATGTATGGGATGCAGTTAAAGTGATAAATATAGAGTTATAAATGGCCATGGTGAAAAAGAAGAACGATCTTAATAGATGGCCTAACTTTTCACTTTAAGAAACTGAAAAAGAATAGGAAACTAAACCCCAAGGAAAAAAAAAAAGAAAGTAATAATAAATATTAGGGAAGACATAAATGAAATAAAGACAAGAAAACCAGAAAAAAATCAATGAACTGAAAAAGTTTGTCCTTGAAATGATTAACAAGACAGACAATTCTTTAGCTAAACTGAGAGAGAGAAAGACTCCGCTTGCTAAAATCAGGGATAGGAGGGAACATAACTTAAAAAAATCCAAAGGATTACAAAGATATGCCATGAACAGTCATATGCCAACAAATTGTATAACCTAGTGAAAAGGACAAATTCCTAGAAAGACACAAAATATTAAAATGGAGTCAAGATGAAATAGAAAACCTGGATAGATCTATAATAAGTAGAAAGACTGAAACAGTAATCAAAAGACAAAAAAAAGAAAAAACAAAACAAACTTCTCACAAAGAAAAGCCCAGGATCAGATGATTTCACTGATGAATTTCAAGCATTTAAAGAAGAATAAACACAGATACACAATATTCTAGAATAAAGGACAAAACTCACATGATTATCACAGTAGTCATAGAAAAAGCAATTGACAAAATCCAACAATTTTTCTTAACAAAAAACTTAACAAACTAGAAATAGAAGAAAAAATTTTCAATCTGATAAAGGGGACTTATGAAAAATCTACAACTGTATCATACTTAGTGGTGAAAAGACTGAATGCTTCCCTGCTAAGATCAGAAACAAGACAAAGATATCTACTCTCACCCCTTCCATTTAGCATTTCAGTTCAGTTCAGTCGCTCAGTCGTGTCCGACTCTTTGCGACCCCATGAATTGCAGCACTCCAGGCCTCCCTGTCCACCACCAATTCCCGGAGTCCACCCAAACCCATGTCCATTGAGTCGGTGATGCCATCCAACCATCTCATCCTCTGCTGTCCCTTTCTTCTCCTGCCCTCAATCTTTCCCAGCATTAGGGTCTTTTCAAATGAGTCAGCTCTTCACATGAGGTGGCCAAAGTATTGGAGTTTCAGCTTCAGCATCAGTCCTTCCAGTGAACACCCAGGACTGATCTCCTTTAGGATGGACTGGTTGGATCTCCTTGCAGTCCAAGGGACTCTCAAGAGTCTTCTCCAACACTACAGTTCAAAAACATCAATTCTTCAGCACTCAGCTTTCTTTATAGTCCAACTCTCACATCCATACATGACTACTGGAAAAACCATAGCCTTGACTAGACAGACCTTTGTTGACAAAGTAATGTCTCTGCTTTTTAACATGCTGTCTAGGTTGGTCATAACTTTCCTTCCAAGGAGTAAGTGTCTTCTGATTTCATGGCTGCAATCACCATCTACAGTGATTTTGGAGCCCCCCAAAATAAAGTCAGCCACTGTTTGCACTGTTTCCCCGTCTATTTCCCATGAAGTGATGGGACCAGATGCCTTGATCTTAGTTTTCTGAATGTTGAGCTTTAAGCCAACTTTTTCACTCTCCTATTTCACTCAATTAGGCAAGACAAAGAAATAAAAGGCACACAGATTGGAAAGAAAGAAGTAAAAGTATCTCAATTTGTAGGTGACATAGTCTTTATATATATAAAATCCTATGGGATCCACTAAAAAGAAAGCTATTTAAATGAATTCAAATAGCAAGATATAAGATCAATATACAAAATAAATCTACATACTAGCAATGAACAATATGAAAATGAAATTAAGAAACAATTTCATTTAGAATAACAAAAAATAAAACATGTTAGATAAATTTAACAAAAGAAATGTCAGATTTTCACATTGAAAACCACAGAATATTGTTGAAACAAATTAAAGAATATTTAAATAAATAGAAAAAACATCTGTACACATGGATTGGTGACTTACTGTTGTTAAGATGGCAATACTCCCTTAATTGAATCGCCAGATTCAACACAATCCCTATAAAAATCCTGGTTAGCTTTTTGCAGTAATTGACAATTTGACTCTATATTTCATATGAAAATGTGGATTTTATCCCTGGTTGGGGAACTAATATTTTGGCCCAGTGCAGCCAAAATTAAAAAAAAAAAAAATGCAAGAGACTCAGAATAATCATGGACTTCCCAGGCAGTTCAGTGGTTAAGACTCTGCCCTTCCACTGCAGGGGTTAGGGAACTAAGATCACACATGGCTGCAGCACAGCTTAAAAAAAAAAAAAGAACTAAAGCAATTTTAAAAAATAGGAATAAAGTTGGAGGTTTCACACTTCCAGATCTCAGATCCACAGTAATCAAGATAGTAGTGCCAACAAAAGGATAGACGCACAGATTAATGAAGGAGAACTGAGTCCAGAAACAAGTCCATACATTTAACTCACATTGCAATGGTGTCCAGAAAATTAATGGGGGGAGAATATAATTTTCAACAAATGGTGCTGGGATAACAGGCTATACCCCTGCAAAAGATGAATTTGGATCCGTATCACATGTCATATACATTTAACTCAAAAGAGATCAGAAACTGAAATGTAAGATATTATACAACTATAAGAAGAAAAAAAAAGGCATAAATCTGTATGACCTTGAATAAGTCAATAGTTTCTAGATATTACACCAAAGCCCAAGTAACAAAAGGAAAAATAGGTAAACTGAACTTCATCAAAGTTGAACCCTTTTGGGTCTCAAAGAGCAATATCAAGAAATGAAAAGACAGCTCACAGAATGGGAGAAAATATAAATCAAATATCTGATAAAGGTCCAGAATATATGAAGAATTCTTACAAGTCAAGAATAAAAAGATAGATAGCTTAGTTAAAAATTGGCAAAGTATTTGAATAGACATTTCTCCAAAGAATATATACATATAAGTGGTCAGTAAAAGCACATGAAAAGATGCTAAGCAATATTTGCCACTTGGGAAATGTGATATAACTTGTAGGTTAAATTGTGTCCTCCCAAAAGACATGAAGTCCTAACTTTGAAACCTGTGACTATGACCTTATTTGCAAATAGAGTCTTATTTGCAGATGCAGTCAGCTCAAGATGAGACTGTATTGGATTAGGGTGGGTCCTAAACAAATATCAGAGAAGGCAATGGCACCCCACTCCAGTACTCTTGACTGGAAAATCCCATGGACGGAGGAGCCAGGAAGGCTGCAGTCCATGGGGTCGCTGAGGGTTGGACATGACTGAGAGACTTCACTTTCACTTTTCACTTTCATGCATTGGAGAAGGAAATGGCAACCCACTCCAGTGTTCTTGCCTGGAGAATCTCAGGGACGGGGGAGCCTGGTGGGCTGCCGTCTATGGGGTCGCACAGAGTCGGACACAACTGAAGTGACTTAGTAGTAGTAGTAAACAAATATGATTGGATAAAAGAAAGACACAGGGGAGCACTGTGTGATGAGAGAGTCAGAGATTGAAGTGATGTACCTACAAGCCTAGGAATGCTAAGGATTACTGGCAACACAAGAAACTAAGAGAAGGATATGGTTTTCTGTTAGAGGCTTTAGAGAAAGCATGACCTTGCTGACATTTTGATTAAAGACTTCTTGTACCCAAAACCGTGAAAGAATAAATTTCTCTTGCTTTAAATTTCCCAGTTTGGATTGCAGCCATTCTGACTGGCATGAAATTGTACCTCATAGTGGTTTTGATTTGCATTTTCCTGATAATGTGTGATGTTGAGCATCTTTTCATGTGTTTGTTAGCCATCTGTATGTCTTCTTTGGAGAAATGTCTATTTAGTTCTTTGGCCCATTTTTTGATTGCGTCATTTATTTTTCTGGAATTGAGCTGCAGGAGTTGCTTGTCAGTTGCTTCATTTGCTATTATTTTCTCCCATTCTGAAGGCTGTCTTTTCACCTTGCTTATAATTTCCTTTGTTGTGCAGAAGCTTTTAAGCTTAATTAGGTCCCATTTGTTTATTTTTGCTTTTATTTCCAATATTCTGGGAGGTGGGTCATAGAGGATCCTGCTGTGATGTATATCGGAGGGTGTTTTGCCTATGTTCTCCTCTAGGAGTTTTATAGTTTCTGGTCTTACATTTAGATCTTTAATCCATTTTGAGTTTATTTTTGTGTATGGTGTTAGAAAGCGTTCTAGTTTCATTCTTTTACAAGTGGTTGACCAGTTTTCCCAGCACCACTTGTTGTTCAATGCACGATGCTGGATGCTTGGGGCTGGTGCACTGGGACGACCCAGAGGGATGGTATAGGGAGGGAGGAGGGAGGGGGGTTCAGGATGGGGAACACATGTATACCTGTGGCGGATTCATTTTGATGTATGGCAAAACCAATACAATATTGTAAAGTTAAAAAATAAAATAAAATTAAAAATAAATATATAAATAAATTACCCAGTTTGTGGTAATTTGTTACAGCAGGCCTTAGAAAGCTTAATATGCCACTTCACTCCCACTAGCATGGCTATAATAAGAAAGACAGACAATAAGAAGTGTGAAGTTGTAAAGCATTTGGAATCTTCATATACAGCTGGTGGGAATGTACTAATAAAATGGTGCAGCCACTCTGGAAGACTGATAATTCCTCAAAAAGTAAACAGAATATCATAAAACCCAGCAATTCAACTTCTAAATCTATATTCAAGAGAAATGAAAAAGGATGCCTATATAAAAACATTAATGCTTATACCAGCATTCTTAATAACAGCCAAAAAGTGGGAACAACCCAAATGTCCATAAGCAAAATGTGATGTATCCATACGCTGGAGTATTACTTGGCAACAAAAAGGAATAAAGTACTAATCTATGCTACAGAACAGATGAAACTTGAACACATTATGGTAAATGAAAGAACCACAAAAGACCATGTACTGTATGATTCTGTAATATGAACTGCCCAGAACAGGCAAATCTGTGGAGGCAGAAAGTAGATTAGTGGTTGCTTGGGCTGGGGTGTGGGAGGTGGGGATGGGAAGTGATTGCTAACTGGTATGGTATTTCATTTAGGGGCTAATGAAATATCCTAAAATTAGATAGTGATGATAGTTGTACAACTTTGTGACTATACTAAAAACCACCGAAGTGTACCCTTTAAATGGGTGAATTTTATGAGATGTGAATTATATCCCAATAAAGCTACTAAAAAGGAATCCACTCTTCTGTGGATGCTTTTTATTTTAGCTATACTGAACTCACTTTGCTGTTTCTCGCCTCTGAGATCCTATACATGTTGTACCTGGAATGTTCTTCCCACTTTTGTCTGCTGGTAAATCCTGATTTATTCTCAAGACCCAGTTTACATATCACCTCTTTGGGGAAGCCTCTGTCCTCTCAGGAAAGTCAGCACTTTTCTGCACTGGCTTATTTTTTTTTTTAATTGAGGTACAATTGACATATAAATTATATTATCTTTAGGTGTACAACATAATGATTTGATACTTGTATATGTTGTGAAGAGATCACACAATAAGTGTAGTTCGTATCTATCACCACACATAGTTAAAAATTTTTTTTCTTGTGATGAGAACTTTTAAGATCAACTCTCTCAGTAACTTTCAAATAAACAATACATTATTATTAGCTATAAGAGCTTCCCTGGTGGTTCAGTGGTAAAGAATCCTCCTGCCATTGTGGGAGACACAGGTTCTATCCCTGGATCAGGAAGATTCCCTAGAGAAGGAAATGGCAACCACTCCAGTATTCTTGCCTGGGAAATCCCATGGACAGAAGAGCCTGGTGGCTACATTCCATGGGATCACAAAGAGTCAGACACCACTAGCAACAAGAATAACAATTTTATTACCAATAGTCACCATGCGATATATTGTGTCCCCAAGACTTATTTATCTTATAACTGGAAATTTGTATCTTTTTACCCCTTCACTGGACTTCCCTGGTGGCTCAGACAGTAAAGCATCTGCCTACAATGCGGGAGACCCGGGTTCATCCCTGGGTTGGGAAGATCCCCTGGAGAAGGAGACAGCAACCCACTCCAGTACTCTTGCCTGGAAAATCCCATGGATGGAGGAGCCTGGTAGGCTACAGTCATCACGCCCTTGCCTCTGGCAACCACTAATCTGTTCTCTGTATCTATAAGCTCTTTTTAAAAAAATTCCACATATGAGATCATGCTGTATTTATCTGACTTATTTTACTTAGCTTGATGCCCTCCAAGTCTTGTCCTGATTTGGTATTTGGGGAAGAATTGCACATTTCTCGCTGTACCACTACCCTTCATTTGCTTTTTGCTTAGATTTCTTCTGTGACTCACACTCCTCTCTGAGGACAAGGATCACATCTTACCACATCTGCATCTACCCTAAGTTCTTACCACTGTGCCTGGCACACAGCAGGCACTCAGGGAGTGCTCACTAAATCTAATAATAATCTGAAATAATCTGAAAGTGAATGGAACAAAGCTCAAGAGTAAATAGCAAAGAAAGGATTACATAAGATTGTGGTCATGAACACCATTTATTAATTAAACTGCTAAGAGGGGGCTTCCCTTGTGGCTCAGCTGGTAAAGAATCCGGCTGCAATGCGGGAGACCTGGGTTTGATCCCTGGATTAGAAAGACCCCCTAGAGAAGGGAAAGGCTACCCACTCCAGTATTCTGGCCTGGAGAATTCCATGGACGGTACAGTCCATGGGGTCGCAAAGACTCAGACAGGACTGAGCGACTTTTACTCACTCAGCAGAGAGAGGGGCACAACTCTTGAGGTGGTAGCCTGCCGTGTTCCCCCTTTGCCTGGCAAAATAATAAAGCTACTCTTTCTCCTCCATAACTCTGTCTCCATATTTCTGTTTGGCATTGGTGCACAGAGAGCCAAGATTTTGGCAACATAGCCATTCCCTTCTTCAGGGCATCTTCTGGACTGAGGGATCAAACCTGGGTCTCCTGCATTGCAAGCAGATTCTTTACCATGTGAGCCACCAGGGAAGCCTTAATAGGTCTATATCTATAAATAAAAAATTAGACTCCTCCTGTGTTTCTTCTTTAATGTCACACTACCAACACATTCACAATACTTCCTACACCAGATGTGTAGGAATTTTCCCCATGCCAAGCAATTCTGTGACACCAACTGGGTCCTACCAGGTAACTCAATTCTGACACTATCCACCTGAAGATAGCGAGTGTCAGATCCTACAGGTTAAGGACTTAGTTCCATAGGACTGACTCCACTTCAGATGCTAATCGAAAGTAGTGAATCCTCAAGTGAAGTAGCTCAGTCGTGTCCGACCCTCAGCGACCCCATGGACTGCAGCCTTCCAGGCTCCTTTATCCATGGGATTTTCCAGGCAGGAGTACGGGAGTGGGGTGCCATTGCCTTCTCCGTCACAAAACCTAGCCAGGCCTAATACCATGGCCCCAGCCCAAGTTACCCACAATTTCTAATTTGTCTATAAATTTGAGGTATCCATGACTTCCTCCCCTCGGATTTGATTATGTACTAGAACAGCTCACAGAATGCAGAAACACTTACTTACATCTATCAGCTTATGACACTGATGAACAGTCAGATGAGATAAGCAGGGTGAGGTATGGGAGGGTCTGGAGCACCAAGTTTTGTCCCTGTCACCCTCCCAGAACATGGATGTGTTCACCCACCTGGAAACTTAAAAAAAATAAATAAATAAATAAACTGCTAAGAACTTGGTAATAACTTGGCATTTGAGGCACCTAGGGCTATAAAAGCTCTCAAGTTTAACCTATCCCAAATGTTATCTTACAAAACCACAGTACAGTGACTAAAACCAGGAGATTAACATTTATTAAATACTATTCACCAGCCTATGGGCTTACTCAAATTTTGCCAGTTGTCTCATTAATGTTCCTTTTCTGGTTCAGGATCCAAAACAGGATTAGAGTCAAGGCTTCTCAATCTCTTCCAATCTGGGATAGTTTCTCAGTCTTTCATGGCCTTGACACTTTTATAAAGAGTACAGGTCGTTTTGAGAATGTCGTTTAATCTTACAAATGCACAGTACTTTTTGTAGATGTTGTGCTAGCCTTGGGGGTGCTTCATTCTAGGTTCAGTCTTTGGCCCCAGGAAGCTGGTCTTACAGTGAAAAAATTAAGTTAACAGGCAATTACAATATAGTGTAATTACAACTTAGTGCTATAATAGAGGTAAAGGCTGAGCATGAAGAGGATATTAGAAGGGGCAACTGGCTATATCTTGGGGTCCTGAAAAGACTTCTTACACATGCTATCACAACCAAGAGCAGGATGAGGAGGCTAGCAGGGCAGAAGGTGGGGGCCCTAGAGAGAAGAGTATTACAGGCAAAATTTAACCCATCAAGTATAGCAGAATTCTGCAGTCATTTTGAGGAATAGCCTAAATACTCTTATAAAAATCTTTATAATCAGGACATCTGAACATGTTGAAGAAATCTGCTTTGACCTTTTCTGTCTTGTCAGAATTCATTAAAAAACCCTTGACATTCTGACATTCATCTTCGTACTTTGGCAATTTCAGAAGTTCTGATGATAAAATTGACTTTAAGAAGCACAATGAATGTGAAGCTAAATAAAAAAAAAGATTTTTTATTGGGGTGAATTAATACCAGTAAATTCTGAAGTGCCTGAGCCTCTGAAGAGAATAATTAAGGATGGTATAAGACAAAATTAATGTATCAGAGGGACTCTGGCCATGGTCACTGTCAAGAAGCAATCTTATAAATGTCACAGTGAAGTTAGACAAAATCATGCAACTGTGTAACCTTTTTGTATCTTGTAATACCCAACAGGAATAGTCCTCATTGAAACACAAGAGCCATAACAGGTTCAGGTAAGAGATAGCTGGCAAGACTCATTTAAAGATGGACACCTGCAGGTTGACTTGTGAATCAAAGTCTAGTCTATCATCGCTCAGGGTCAAGTGTTTTTGGTTAGGAACCTCTGAATAAGATTCTTGGCTGCGAATTAAACACATCATTAAGGATGGGGCTATAGGTAAACTGTGTGTTCAGAAAAGATCTCCTTTTCCCTTCCTCTACTTCCTCTTTGTTACTATTTTTTTGTTCTCTACTTTCCCTTCTGGTAAGAGCCTTTCCCCCACCTTACTCCACCTGCCAAAACTTGACCAGTCATAAGTCTTCATCTATTTGGCTATGTTGATTGGCTTGAAGAGTGAGAATAATGTTCCAGAGCCTTTGACTGGGATATTTCAAACAGGACCTAGAAAGAAGCCCCATTCATCTCTAGTGGTGAAGCTAACCATAAACGGGTCTGGATGGAAGTCATGATTAGAAAAATGTGAATGAATCTGACTATATTCAGGTTAAAAAAATATCTGATCAAAAAAGAACACCATTAGAAATATGAAAAGAGTGTTTTGTTTGGTATCATTATTAACTTGTGAATTTTAGTATATAAATTGTGTTTTAATCCTTTAATGATTATTCTTCTGTCATGGAAACCTTTCAAGTTGGCTCCTAAGCACTACTGATGCAACTCTATCCAACTCTAGAGCTTCCTCACTTTCCTCACTGTCACATGCAGACTCACACTATACATTTCCTGTTCCAGGTCAGGAGAAAGCCAGTTCTCTAAGGATCTTTGTTTTGTTCAGTAGAAAACAGTATTTAGAGTCTACAACCTCTTCCTGTTTGTAGGAGTCTAGGGAACTAACTTATGATATTAAAAAGTGTTCCAGGGAAAATAGCATTTATCTTGTCTGTTCTAAATGAACTGTACCTCATGATATCAACAGTTCATAAGGGGAAGTTTTTTCTGTTCTGTGTTTTATTTTTTTAATAGAAGTATATCAGCTAACAAAAGAAACTGGACAAGTATCATTAGAATATCACTATTTTGCAATCCATATTGAATTAATGGACCTGGGCAATTGTTGTTAGCATCTCAAAAAGAGACAGAGCTAAATGTTAGGTACTTATTGATGGAATTACACTACACTGTCAATGAAGTCATCTTTCCATAAAACAGGTGAGTCTACTCAAGTGTCTCAATATAATTACCAGTTTATAGAAAATATAAGGGACAGAGGAACACGTTACAGTATACCACATAGATTCAAACAACAAAATTCCAACCTTAGAAACTCTATAAGACCAAAACCTGCCTTCTTCAACAATAACAAAAACATTTCCAAGAAATTAAGAGAGAGAGGGAGAGGGGAGGGGAGAGGGCAGAGAGAGAGAGAAGTATGGAATGGAAGAAAATCTGCAGATTAAAGTATACTTGAGACATATTAACCAACTGTCACAGTTGTTGAATATTAACTATTGGATATTGATTATAATTGGTTATTTGGATGTTGACCCAAACAACTGGAAACATTTATAAAGCAATTAGGGAAATTTGAACATTAACCGGACAATTTTGATGATATTGGGACTTTGTTTTCCGCATGTTATTAGGTTGATGATGGTATTATGGATCTGGTTGTACAAAGAATTCTTTCCTTCAGAGATTCTATGCAACAAGTAATATCGTATCTGAAAATTTTCCTCTAAATAACCTACTGTTGGAGAGAACAGCAATAGCTGAAACAAAATTGATGAGCTCAGTGATGAGCACATTGGGATTCGTTATATCATTCTATTTTATATATGCTTAAAGATTTCCAGAATAAGAAATTTTTTTAAATTGAAAAGACAATCTACCACCTGGGAAGAGGTATTTAGTGCCTAGAACTTTAAAAAATCAAATATATAAAAAGTTATTAATATTAATAAGAAAAAGGCCAAAAGTCAACCTAAAAATGGGCAAAAAGATAGATAAATAGGCAGTTTTCAGAACAAACTCTAATGATTATGAGACACATTGAGAGGCTCAGTTTTACTACTTAATCAAAAGAATGCAAATTAAAATCACATTGAGATATCTTTGTGCAACAATTAGTTTGGCAAACATTAAAATGCTAGATGACACCATATGTTGGAAACTTTGTGGAGAAATGGGAACTGTTCCTTGAGATGGTAGGAATTAAAATTTCCATATCCACTTTGGAAACCACTGGGTAATAGTTAGTAAGTCTGAAAACTTGCACAACTCCTAGAAATGAAAAGTCACAAGATACTTGCCTTCCTCGCCTTCTGTAAAGATGGGATGCAGGTGTTTGATCCAGTCTGCCAAACAGATGCATCAACTCCAAACTTTGAGTTTGAAAATGATGTTAAAAATCTGGGACCAAGTGGAGCCCTTGTCGTGAAGGTGGCAGCAGAGACAGCACCTATGAAGTTTCCAGATGTGGCAATGACTATAGTCCTAGAAATAGCAGGAGTATCAAGCATGAGTCATTTGGAAATAAAAGGGGTGGTACCCAAGACTTTAAGCAGAGCAGCATTGTCCTTATTAGATCAGTTCCATGGTTTAATGGGGCTTCCCTGGTGTCTCAGACTGTAAAGAATCTGCCTGTAATGCAGGAGTTTGATCCTGGGTTGAGGGTATGTCCTGGAGAAGGAAATGGTAACCCACTCCAGTATTCTTGCCTGGAGAATTCAAGGGTCAGAGGAGCCTGGTGGGCTACAGTCAATGGGGTCACAAAGAGTTGGACACAACTGAGAGACTAATATACTTTACTTTTTATTTTACCATGGTTTGATATTAGGCAGTTTATCTTCAAGTTGGTTCTCAAGTCCTCCCTGAGTTTCTGTAAGCTGTCCAACATTCTTTTAAAAATTATTTTTCTTGTTTTAATGACCCATAACAGCTTTCTGTTGCTTATAACTAAGAGTCTTGACTGATGCATAAAGCAATTTGGCAATGTCTTGCAACCCCATGGCCTGTAGCCTACCAGGCTCCTCCTTCCATGGGATTTTCCAGGCAAGAATACTGGAATGGGTTGCCATTTCCTTCTCCAGATTAAAATTGAGGCTATGGGGACTTCCCTGGTGGTCCAGTGGTTTAAGACTCCCCACTTCCATGGTAGAGGGTGCTGGTTTGATCCCTGCTTGGAGAACTAAGATCCCATGCTGGGTGGTGTGGCCAAAAAGTAAAAAAAAAAAACAAAAAACACCCCAAAACTGAGGCTATGCATACCCTACAAGTCAGTAAGTCCACTGCTTCATATATACTTTAGAGCAATGTTGTCCAATAGAAGTTTCTGTGAGGATGGCTGGACCCTCTAATATGCTAGCCACTAGCCTTGTGTGGCTACTTAGCACTTGAAATGTGGATAGTGTGACTGCAGAATTAAAATCAAATTTTTATATGATTAATTCTAATTAATTTAATTGATTTTAATTAATTTAAGTAGCCATATGGCTACACAGTGGCTAGTGGCTACTTTAACTATAAAACTCTAGCATAATTCTTGCCTTTGTCCACAAAGATACTCTATTATTTCCACTAATAGAAATTCAGAAACAAGCTGCAGTCACACAAATACCAAATAGCAGTCAAAATGAAGGAACTAAGTTTATGCTATCAACATGGATACATCTAAAGAACACAATTTGGAGGGAAAACAAGCTGCATTATGACAGACATAGTGTCATACCACTCCGTGTAAAATTAAAGAAACACAGAATTATTCTTTATATTCTTTGATTTAAAAATGCAGTAAAATTTTTAAAAAAGCACACAGAAGGGAAGATTTCACACTAAATTCAGGGGTATAGTCCCCCTGGTAAGAAGAGAAAGACTTGGAGATCTTCAACTATACACATTCTAAGGTTTGTTAAAATGTGGGTGAGTACCACTAATTTGTTTTATTATTAGAACTTTTATCCATATCTAGGTATTTCATATATCAAATATGAAATATCAAAATATTTAAAACTTCTATAAATATATGGTATAAATATATTTGTAATATACATAAATATATGGGGTCTGCCCTGGTGGCTCAGAGGTTAAAGCCTCTGCCTGCAATGCAGGAGACCTGGGTTCGGTCCCTGGGTTGGGAAGGTCCCCTGGAAAAGGAAATGGCAACCTACTTCAGTATTCCTGGAGAATCCCATGGATGGAGGAGCCTGGTGGGCTACAGTTCACGGGGTCACAAAGAGTTGGACACGACTAAGCGACTTCACTTTCTTTCACTTTCTGAATATATACCTTTTATACACTGAGTAACTGACTAGCCTGCCTCTTCAGCTTTCTTTCATTCCAACGATCCTAAGGATTCTCTATCCTCCTTTTCCTTTGTAATAATGGAGCTGTGGCCAGGATGAGACTTCCCCCTTGTAGTCAGTGGGTGTGTGGCTAAACTCTTGCCAACGGAAGGTGGGTAGAAGCGAGGTGAGCGGCTTGCCTCTAACAAATTCCTGGCTCTGGACTTCCTGGGGGCAGGAATGGCAACAACAAACACAGCCTTGGTGCCTCATGTGACAGAGGGAGAGATGCCATCAGCCACAGTCTTCGAACAAAGCCACCCATCCACCTGTGACTGTCACTTGAGAGAAATAAACTTCTTTGCTTCTTAAGCCTTTTTGTTGTTGAGTTTGATTACAGCAGCCCCTTTAGATTTGTAATCATCTTTTTTTTCACCTCTGTTTCAAGTTATTTTCTGATACTTGCTTTGTTCATGGTGTTTATTACTCTCATTACTAAATTAGGGAATTCGGAGTAGTAGAATATAATAATAGTAATTTTCACTATTTAGGAAATATAGAAAATAATGTAACAAGTTTTTGTAACTGCCAGACATAGGACAGTGAATTGAAGATGATACAAACAATATTTTCATAGCAGTTATAATTTACTAAGAATTTCATCTTTGGCCCATGTGGGCTTGCCTCTAGTTCCAACCTCTCATTCCCAGATAAAGAAATCATGGCTCGTATAAAAAAGAATGAAGTAACGCCATTTGCAGCAACATGGATGGACCTAGAGATTATCATACTAAATAAAGTCAGACAGAAAAATAAATATCGTATGGTATCACTTATATGTAGAATCTAAAAAATGATACAAATGAACTTATTTACAAAACAGAAAGACTTACAGACATAGAAAACAAATTTATGGTTACCAAAGGGGTTGGGGGAGTGGGGAGAGATAAATCAGGAGTTTGGGATTAACAGATACAGTCTATTGTATATAAAATACATAAACATCAGGGACCTGCTATATAGCACAGGTACTGTATTCAGAATCTTATAATAACCTATAATGTAAAAGAATCTGAAAAATATATATCTGAATCACTTTGTTGTACAGCAGAAGCTAACACAACATTATAAATCAAATACTCTTCAATTAAAAAAAGAGAGAAACCATGGCCCCAAAGTTATTGTACTTGGCTAAGTTCACACTGTGAATTAGCGGCAGAGCCTCCTGGTTTATTCTCATTCCATTCCTCACCTCCTACCACTGCCTCCCTTGCTTGGAAGGGAACTTAGAGATAATTCGGTTGATGTATGATGCTTGATTTCTACCCACAGTAATTTATTGAAACATCAGGACAAGATACACATGCTCCTGGGAATTTATAAATCTGGGTCATTCTGATTGTTCACTGATGCACATTATTGTTGAAATAAACGTCTCAGAGCTAGTTAGAAGTTTTGAGACACAGTAATAAGTCTGAATATAAATTCTGGCATGCTGGCTCAAAGGCACGAGTGCTTTTCTTCACAGTGGAAGATGAGCATTTACTTTCTGTAAGGCAACGCCTCTCCAACTTTTCCCTTGAAGTTCCCCAGCAATGGAGCTCTTGGTGTGAAGGGTAAGGTGAGAGAAAGGTTCTAAGTGTGAAATCTAAAGCACCTTCCTCATCAGCAAAAGAGCTTTGACGTGTTGTATTTTACTTTGAAAATTTTTGTTGATTTTCGCATGCTACTCGACAACATGGTTTTACTTGTTTTAACATAAAAACAATCTTTTAAGTTACCGGTTACATTTCCTAAGTCTCCTTTCAAAATCTTCGTGGAAAGATTTTGTCCTGTGACTGGATACACGTTCTCAGGTTCACAAGGGCACAAGTTTCCCATTTTTATTGTAGTAGTTAAGCTACTTGTCATGAGAGTAACTTAACTGCTCTTCATTTCAGAGCATCACCTCTCCTTCACTCTGAGATTCAGGCTAAATTTAGAAATAAAATCTTTCTGCAAGGGCTGTTTAAAATCAGGGACTAACTGGATTCCCATGAGAGCCTTAGAAACATTTATGGAGGGGACTGGGGGAGGGGGAGGTGACTTAAACTTTGGGGAGAATATGAACAAGGGAGGTACAGATGATTTAATACACAGCAACAGTTTGCAGATACAGAAGCAAAAGCCCAGAGAAACTACGGTTCTTGACTCAAAAGACAAAGCTGGCCAAACATTAACACTGATTTTCACCTTGATTAGTAGTTGGGATATCTTTTACCCACATTCTAAAATACTACCAGCTATAGAACGTATAGTGGTTATCGGATGCTACTCAAATTACCAAGAAGTTGCGGAACATCTGTAATTTCCTAACTCTTAAAGGTGGTCAGCACAATTGAGATAGACATTATTTTGTAAATGAGTTTAGAATCCTTTTGCATTTGAAATGCTATTTAAAAGTAACATTTTAAGCAGTGTTCAGCAACAATACCCAATAGCACTCCTAAATTGTAAGAAATTAATTATTAAGAAATAACATGCCATGCATAATGTCTTGGGCAGGGATTGGCAAAATTCTTTGTACAAAGGCCAGATAGTAAATATTTTAGGCTTTGCAGGTCATATAGTCTCTGTTAAAACTACTCAACCAGGCCACTGCAGTGTGAAAGCAGCCATAAACAATATGCAAAAGAATGAGTGCGGCTGTGCTCCAATAAAACATTATTTACATAAACAGGCAGTGTGCTGAACTTGGGCTTCAGGCTGTAGTTTGTAGACCCCCGCCCTAGAGTCCTATATTTTATAGGCTTTAAGTGGTGTGTGTATATAAAGTCACCCAGAATGCTTGCTCTAAAAATGCTACTAATCTTTTGTTTGGTTAGTTTTATTTATTTTTAAAATAGCTCCTACATATTTTAATATGTCAAATGTAAATTTAAGTGATAGGATACTTGTAGAGATGTGTGTGTGTGGCCTGGCAAAAGCCGTGGAATGTGACTCATCTCGGTTACCTCATCTGTAAAATGGTTTATCATAGCATCCTTATTTAGTTGCTTTTTCTGAACCAGTTGGCTCAGGAATGATAGTTGGATGCATGAAAGACACAAAGGTCATATTATTTATCTAGAGATGAATTTGTTCTATGTGCTTCTTCATTTTGTTTCTCAAGAATGCCAAGTTTCTACCCCAGCCTCTTGTGTGGCCTTCTGAGACTTATCTCAGCTTTTTTATCTGAACACAAGGAAGGGCACTTACCCCCTCCCATGGACGTGGCAAGGAAAGCTCTCTGGCTATGCCAAATGTCATCTCTCTAGCACTTAATGCTGCTGGAGCTGGACCTGTCCGCACACTTTAACTGTTGCATACAGATGACTGCCAGGCCTCATGGTCTTCTGACTTTGCAAACAACCTGAGAATGGACATAAAAAGGAAAGAAAACTAACAAAATAGGAAAGGAAAGACAATAAAAGGTAAGGATAATGGCTGAGTGGATAATAGCAGGCAACTTCTTTAGCTACCATGAAAAGTATGAAGCCGATGTGTTTGTTGAATTCATTTTGTTGGTGGTCACTTTGTGTTCATTCCGAACATCTAGCAGTTAGCTAAGTAAACGCACATGACTGATGAAAGAAGAAAGGGAACTATTTTTACTGGGGCCATTAAACTTTAACTACCATCTGGCAGGGAATGATTAGAGAAGATCAAAATTAAGGCAGTCAACACAAATGCTGTGTGAATACCTCAGGGAATTAACATGGATAAAGACAGTGAACTTGTGGTTAAATAAAGAGACAGACATAAGAGGGAAGTGGTGAACACATCCTTTATGGCTTTGGACCTCACGGTCACATTCATTGCCAAAGGAGCTCAAAGAGGGGAGAAATAACAAGGAGACCATGAGAAAAATCTGAAACACCTGGAAATAATCAGATGCTCTGCACCAATCATAAAACAGAAAGTTAAAGAACTAGCCAGGACCACATCATTTGGGCTTCCTCCCTGCCCAGGAAGGAAACGTTTATGGGAGAGGTGTGTTGAAATTGGCAGATAGTTAATATTCAGATTAGCCTACCATTTAATAGTAGGAAACAGTTGTATATGCTGCTGGAGGGGAAAAAAAACAAAACATTAGGAACTATATCCTTGTGCACACTAAAGATGGCATCATTTCTGGGAATCGCTGTTTGTCCACTAATTAAAGTCACCCAGCAGGTAGTTTGAGAGAGGATTTGAAAAGGGGAGCTGGGCCTTCTTCTTTCAGGTCTTCGGTCAGTTGACAGCACAGTACTGAACCGTAGGGTGGCTTTACACCCAGCTGAAAGCACGCAGGAAAGATTCTTAGAGAAAGCCCCTTGCTTTGTCTTATTTTTTATTTTTGTGGTTTGTGTTCAGATGCACTCGGAAGGCCAAGTGTCTGAGCATGGGAAAGAGGGACTAGCCAGTGGTGCTGGGTGGGCCCTTCAGTGTGCTGTCCGTTCTGAAATAAGGAGCTCCATCTGGGGAAAGTCCAGGGCCCTGTGTGTTTCTTTATTAATGGAATATATTTGACATATAACATTGTGTCAACTTAATATATACAATATGTTGATTTGATACATACATATATACATACATAGTAATATGACTATAGTGATGGTTAGCCCCCTCTATCATGGCATAATTTCTTTTTTGTGGGAATAATTAGGTTAGCATAATTAAGATCTAGCCTCTTAGCAAGTTTTATAACAGAATGTTGCTATCCATATAAACTATACAGTGCATAGGACCCAGAAGTTTGATTATTGGAATGATCAAGACAGGTTTAGAACGAACAAGCTGAAGCTGGTCCATCCTAGGCATCAAAATGGAAATATCCAGAGGTAAAAGGGAGGAAGAACGTGTTACCAGAGGCAGTGTGCCTGGAAATTCATGATGCACAGCTTTTTTCTCTCTCTCTCTGATGTCTTCTTATTTAACGACTTGACTCTATACCACATAGTGTGCAAAAGACCATTTCCATTCCTTATTTTATTTGATCATTAATACAATCCTATGAGGTACATTGTACCTCATTGTACCTCATTGTACAGAGGAGAAGACTGAGAACTAAGACACAGAGACGTTAAGAACTGATTCCAGAATAAGGTCACGTGGTTAGGAAAAGTGGGTGCCAGGACTCGAATACAGGTCTTACTCTCTGCACATCTACTACTTTTATTCCCCACCATGGAATAACTTCCCTCTTCAGCTTTGCTGGTACTAAGGCCTTCACACCTGTTCCCTAGCATCATGGCCTCCATCCTTGCTGCTTCTTGAATGAGAGTGGACTCAACTTACCTTTGGGATCCATGGAAATTTTCAGGCAGGAATACTGGAGTGGATTGCCATTTCCTACTCGAGGGCATCTTCCCAACCCAGAGATGGAACCACATCTCCTGCGTCTCCTGCTTTGGCAGGCAGATTCTTTACCACTGAGCCACCTGGGAAGCCCTGAAATAATGGACACAGCCTAGTAAAGCATTTGAGTGAATTTGCTACGATCCCTCTACAGTAGGGGCCAGAGGCTCCTCTCACAGCTGGGGAGGTAGAGCCCCAGAGGACCCAGCAAGCCATCACCACAAGGGCCCTGGCCCCTTCAAGGGGTTTTGCAAAAAAAAAAAAAAAAAAGGGGAAATAAAACAATTGAATTATCCAAGCTTTGAATAATGCTAGGTATTGTCTAGTGGTGGTATATAAGACTAGTTCCCTTGTACCTTAATTTTAGAATAGTCTAGAGTAAAATTCTATTTTAATTAAAATTCAAATAATGGCATAACATGCATATATACCCTATGTGCAAGAAAGTGTAGTGTTAAAAGAAAATTCAAAGGTGTGCCAGAAACCTCATCATTAGCGCACTTCCTTCTGCCTTTGTACTTCTGGAATCTCTAAACATCTGGTGATTTTACCATCAGGAAACAGTGCAGTGTCCATCTGTTAAATCAGGCTTCGGCTTCCCTCACCTGGGAGGATCAACCAGATGTGGGCGTCCTTCACATTATTAATGATTTCAGTCTTCCCTTTGTACATGCCCTGTGAGGGCACAGTGTGGGGTATAGCCTATAAATCACTAAAAAGTGAAAAAGTCATCTTTTACTTTACTCTAGGAGTAATGAAGGAGTAGAAACATTTTTTTCTTGGTCAGAGCATAAGTCATTAGAAATCTATTTCAATTTTTTCCACCGGAAGACTTTTAACTGCTTTGCTTTTCTTTGACAGAAAAACCATCACAAACCTTATCTCAACACACACACCCCCCCACACATGTTTTCTGATGCTAAGGCCATTGATGCTAAGTGGATCATGCACAGATCTTCCCTGGATCTTTCACATGGCAGCAGCCTATATAATCTTTACACATAGCTTTATGAAAAATTTTGGTCCACTGTCTTTCCTATTCCATCACAGTTACGAGTCGTCGTACTTCATGTTAAAATTTCCCTGTGATAAAGCACTGACCTCAGTCAGTGTCTGCAGACTGAGACAGCTTGGCCTAATAACAACAAGTGTGACTTTGTCCATTGTGACACTGTGACCTTTGGCAAATTACTCAATTTCTCCGAGCTTCATTTCCTCCTGTACAAAGTGGTGATGATAAGAAAAGTACCTACTTCACAGAGCTGTGTTTAGGATTAAATGTGACCAGGTATATAACTGCCCTTGATACACAGCAAAAGAATTATCAAATGCTAAGATATTGTGAACAGGCTACTTATAAACAGCTTTTCCCAGCAAAATTCAGCAGAAGGTACAGAGGCTTCCCTACAAAGCCTCCCCTGTTATCAGTATCCCCTACCAGAGGCACATTTGCTACAACTGATAAACCTATGTTGACACATTCCTGTGACCCAAAGTCTATAGTTTGCCTTAGGGTTCATTCTTGGTGTTCTACATTCTATCAGTTTGGACAAATGTACAATGGCATATATCCACCATTCTAGCCCCATACAGAGTAGTTTCACTGCCCTAAAAATCCCAAGTTAAAACTCCCTACCTAACCTGGCAACCACTGATCTTTTTTACTGTCTCCATCATTTTTCCTTTTCCAGAATGTCATATAGTTGGAATCATACAGAATGCAGCCTTTTCAGATTGGCTTCTTTGACTTAGCAGTATCCATTTATGGTATCTTCATGTCTTTTCATGGCTGGATAGCTCACTACTTTTTAGTGCTGAATAATATTCCATTTCCTGACTGTACCACAGTTTATTTATCCATTCATCTACAAAAAGACATCTTGGTTGCTTCCATGTTTGGCAATTACGAATAAAGCTGTTATAAACACCTGTGTGCAGGTATTTGTGTGGACACAAGTTTTCAGTTCATTTGAGTAAATACTAAGGAGTGAGGTTGCTGGATTGTATAGTAAGAGCTTGTTTAGTTTTGTATGAATTTGCCAAACTATCTTCTAAAGTGGCTGTACCATTTTTCATTCCCACCAGCATAAATTAGCAATGAATCTGTTCAATTTTGCTGTGAACATAAAACTGCTTAAAAAAAATAAAGTTTATTAAAACTCTTTCTCTTAACAAAATGTTTTCTGTGATCTGTTTTCTTTCATGATCTGGATTAATAGTCCTGTGGGCATGGCCATGGCCAATCTAATCTTTCAAAGTTTCCTGTTCTCTGACTGTGTTAAGTGTCCATTATAATCATAGATTATTACACTTATGAAGTCTAGAGGTGTTAATTTCAAGAATTATTATCCGCTTCTCAGCAGCTACTTTTTTGAGAGCTTTCCACATGCTAGATCTATACCGGGGGCTGAGACATATGGTCAAAACAGAAAAAGAGCATCGGATAATTCCCAACCTTCACTACTGGAACACTGCAATATATTTTGCATCTTAAATTTGTTTTTTTTTTTTTTTTTAAAAACCTTAAAAATCTTCAAAGTTCATTTACATAAATCTGGTAGAAACATAAGCTTTTCCTTATTATCTTCATGAGGGTAGCATAGTCTAGGAAGTCACATTTAGCAGTGAGACTCAATCCATGTTGCTTCTAACTCTGAGAAGCAAGGAAACTGAGCACTGAACATCTCCTCTAATAGTAACATGGAAATATGATAAGCCACCAGTATTCCTTACTTTAGCTTATGTTTCATTCATTGCTGTCACGTGGACCTGGGGACATACCTCACTAGGTGGTTGGCCTGAAGCATTTACTCTTCCCTACCCGCCACCGCCACCCACTCCCCCCCACCCACCACCACTTTCTCTGACTGTGATCAGTCTCACTTTTGTCCTCATCCTGCTCTTGCCTCTCCCTGGGGGCACAACTGGGCCTCTTGCCATCATGGAGCTACCCCAGGGGCTAGGGTCAAAGTTTTTAAGAGTTAATGTGGGAACCTCCCCACATGTCCCTCTTTCTCGAACCCTTGTCTTGCCTCCCTTATCCTATCCCTACTTCTTATATTTTTAGCTCCTTCTTGTGGTTCAAAATCTTGTCACCTCTCACCATTCACCCCTTGTGGGTGCTTATGGCTTGTGTTTCCAAGCTTGGAAGACCAAACTCCTGCTATCTGGCAGGGTGGGAGAAAGGGAAAGACCTAGTCCCTGCTCTCTTTCAGGGCTGCAGCCAGATGAAATGCATCACTAGTATCTCTACTTCATTTTCTCAACTCTTTTTCCAAGAAAGATTGTGCCAAGCTGTGGTTACTTTCTGCAGTGCTTGTTGATTTCATATTTCGCCTGTATTCAATTTTTGAGGGAGTTCTGTACACCTGAGGCAAATGGATTCACAAACTAACATTAGAAGCAAAACTTTTCGTTAAATAGAGACAATAGTGCTAGGGAACAGAACTAGAACCTGCTACTTACCAACAATATTTTCATCCAATTTTTCATATTTGTGGGAACCTCTTTTGATCGGATTTATATTCTATCAACCTAATAAACATAATCCTTTAGAGAAGATGTTGTAATTGGCCCTAGGTTCAAACAGCTGCCCAATCCAAACTGGTCTTTCTCTTTGCGTGTGGGTCAATCGAGACTGAAAAGATACAGAGGAAAAATCTACAGGTTGGACATAGTCAGGGTAGGGCCCTATGTGGCTGCGGGCTCCTCTAACTTTCTGTCTTAAGTGTGAGTGCATGTTAAATTGCCTCAGCTATGTCTGACTCTTTGCAACCCTGTGGACTATAGCCCACCAGGCTCCTCTGTCCACAGGATTCACCAGGCAAGAATACTGGAGTGGGTTGCCACGCCCTCCTCCAGGGCATCTTCCCAACCCAGGAATCAAACCCACATCTCCTGCATTGGCAGGTGAGTTCTTTACCACTAGCATCACCTGGGAAGCCCCTCTCTCTTATGACTGGGCCACAAATCCTTTTGGAGTGCTTTCCAGATACCCTTCAAGCTATTCCTGATCCAATATTCCCAAATCCAGAATTTTACTTTTTTTTCTGAAACTAGGTCAAATACCTTTCTATTTATATAGCTAAAAACTGAACATGGATTAAAGCACTAAGAAAGAATATAGAGAATGTTAGTTAGAATACTGTTTATGTTTCTCTATTGTAAAGGATAATTGTTTGCTGATAAGGACACACCAGTATCTTAACTATAAAAATTAGTGAGTTAAAATACTAATTGAACTTGACTCTGGGAGACTTGGGTTCAATCCCTGGGTTGGGAAGATCCCCTGGAAAAGGGAAAGGCTACCCACTCTAGTATTCTGGCCTGGAGAATTCCATGGACTATAGTTCAGGGGTCACAAAGAGTTGGACATGACTGAGTGACTGTCACTCACCCCTAATAATTTATGATTTCATGATGTAAAATTCAAAATCACTGTTATTAAATGACAAATACTGACTCTTAAAATATAATTCAGATTTAGTGAATAACTGCTTAAAAGAGGAAGCAGAATTTTAAATAGGGATAAGAATTCATCTTTGAAATATTTTTTTCTCTATTTGTATATAAACAGAGATGGAAATATAAAATATGTCCTACATGTTAACCAGAAATTAAAAGAAAACTACTAGCAAGATGGCATTGAACATACTTTGCATTCTTAAGGAATTTGTGGATTTTCATATATTTAGTAAACTATTCATTTTCTTACAAAATCAGCCTCTACTCAAGATGTAAAAGAAAAAGAAAGTAAAAAGACAGAAAACCATTTAAACAAGGTAATTTCTATGTCTTAAGTTTAGAAATGAAGATATTGGTGATTTTAGAAACTCACTAATATGACTTTATGAGTCATAAGAAGGTTCTACTTTATGGAAGTGACAATAATATTCTGAGTACCTCTTCTGTGGTGGCATGGTGGTAGATGCTTCACATTTATGGGTTTTATCATTGAATCCACAATATAACTCTTCGAGGTTGGCAAGCTTCTCCAGAAAGACCGATGCTCAGGGAAATAAAATAATTGCACATAGCTTATAAACGTTATATGAAGCGTGGTTAGCAGCACAGTGCTGCCTCGCGTTGGAGGTTACCTTCCATCTGCAGTTCTACCTTCTCAGAAAGTCAGCATGAAGAGAACCATTGCAATCACATGGCTGATAGCAAATGCCTCCTTACAAAAACAGTTCGGGAGAGGGCTTTTAGACACATCACTCTCTCGCTCAATGCCTTTCAAAGACTTCTCATTGCACTTCAGAAAACTCAAGTTAATAAGCCCTAAAAGATCTGGCCCCAGCCCCTCTCCAACTCGATTGCCCCCATGCTGCCCCTTCCCATGCTCTGCCTTAGCCATATGGGCCTTCTGTGGCACTGGGAACATCCAGGAATCCTGGAACACTTTCTGCTGCTCCTCCTCCCTGGAAAGCTCTGGACACTTCTTATGGATTGGGGCTTAAGTGTCATCCCAGAGAGGCCCTCGGTGTTTGACATCACCACTCCCTTCTTGTTTGCTTCACAGCATGTATCACAGTTTGTAGTTGGGTATTTATTTGTGTATTGTTGATCTCTTCCATGGATTATAACCTACCCAAGGGCAGGGAGTATAAAACTATGTATACTAAGTGTCTAGCATACAGTTGGAGCTCAATAAATACTTATGCAATGAATGAATGGGTTTCTGAATAACAGAGGCTGAATAGGAAAATAAGAATTTGATAGGATTTTGGGTGATAGAATTCTGATGCCTGGACCTTACACGACTTCAGGAAACATAACAAATTTGATGGATTAGGACATGTAGGCTAAATGTGATAGGTAACACTGAATCAATTTCTGAAGCCTTATACGGGAAAGCAACCCACCAAACAAACCTAGATTAGGATGGTAACAGTATTTATACCCTTCACAAAATTGTACAAGTTGGCCAACTAATTGTGTAGTACATCTAGATATTTGTATTCAGCATACATTTCATGATTAACACCTCAATGTTTGGAAGAGTTAGGGAACTGGCTCCTGAATGTCTTATGCTAACTTTCTCTTAGCTCTGTCTGTGCCCCAGGGGCCTACAGGCTGTGACAAAAAAGCATTCTGCATAGAACATTTACACGCTTGATGTAGTACATGGCAGTTGCTAAGGCAGAAAGCCCGAGGTAATGAGCACTGTGAGAATTATGTGCAGACCTTCTTTGCAGCACTTCCCCACTGTAATTGAACTATCCCCTCCTGATCCTTCAGGTGCTATCAGGATGATTTTCCACAGACTTCAAGAAAATCCCTGAAGGGCCAGACACTTTCTTGGTGTTACAATCCTTATTTCAACCAAAGCTAAATGTCTGGCTCCTGAGTATTTTAATAAGTTTCAAGAAAAAAGAGACTTCTAAGTTGAGAGTCCTTGCCCCCTTATCACCAAATACTAAGAAATCAATCTTTATACCTATTTATCATCAAGGTAAATGAAATACATACTATTCAGAGCTATACAAAAATGAAAAGTGGAAATTTGATTTCTCAACCTAAAGCCACAGCATATTTGTTATTTCTAAGTTTTTCAACTGTTCTTCTGGAAGAGGTGGTGACATGGAATTAATGTTCTATTAAAGAAAAAAGGCAGTGTCAGCATTTAAGCTCATCTAAGACCCTTTTTGACAATAGGCAATCTCTAAACCTAGCAGTAGGATACACAATGCCTATTTAAACATGGAAACCTGGCTTCCTCTCAAGAGGGAAGCTTATACATTTCACTCAATAAGAATGTCTGAAAGCATGTCTCTGTCATAATCCACATTTGTCTCAGATATTCTATTAAATCTACAGCCTTTTTTTTAGCAAGAAAATAGCTTAATTCTTCTGCAAGAGGTACCCATAATACCAGAAGTACAGAGACCATTTAGGACTTGTGGCTTCAGCAAAGAGCCCAAGCACAAAACAAACAGTGATAAAAATTCCTTCTCTCATTTTCTCATCTCCTAGAGCTGACTTAAGTATAGTGATGATACCTACCTAAGTGCCCTCTCTTTGCAATTTGGAGATACAGCTTTTAGATCAGTCTGTAATCTGTCCTTTATCTGCATACTAAAAAAAATATTAGCTTTGTAAAGTTAAACCTCACTAGAATACATGCAAAATTCACTAATAATACCAATGGCCACCACTGTTAGCACTCCAACTATGCACCGAGCACTTTTCATTGACTTCATTCAACCCTTATCACATTCTCTATTGTAGCTACTATTTCCATTTTACACATGAAAAATAGATGCGGAGAGGCTCACGATTCCAAAGTTGGTGGAGTCTGCCACTTAACCATCTTATATGTTTCTGCCTTTTCCTTTCCCTTCTGGAATGAAAGAGAAAAAGGAAAAACAAAAACCAAAATCCTAAACTCTTAGCCTACCTGATACGAAGAACCTACTCTTTGGAAAAGACCCTGATGCTGGGAAAAATTGAAGGCAGGAGGAGAAGGGGACGACAGAGGATGAGACGGTCGGATGGTATCACCGACTCGATGGACATGAGTTTGAGCAAGCTCCGGGAGATAGTGAAGGACAGGGAAGCCTGGTGTGTTGCAGTCCACGGCGTTGCAAAGAGTTGGACATGACTGAGTGACTGAACTGAACTGAAACTCTTTTTTCCCACAAGGATTGGTTTTTATTGCCATTCTTTTCTGTATTAAAATAGTCTCTTTTGTCTCAATGCCAAATATTCATCTTTTCAGTTTATCCAAGTCACATTAAAGAAAGGGGTACTTGATCTAGAAAAAGGGAAGGGTACTCAATATGATCTGTTTTAAGATTCCTGCCAAATTAAAATATGCCCACATTCTAGATGTCCATAGGCGGAAGAATGGATAAGAAAGCTGTGGTACATATACACAAAGAAATATTACTCTGCTATTAAAAAGAATGCATTTGAATCAGTTCTAATGAGGTGGATGAAACTGGAGCCTATTATACAGAGTGAAGTAAGTCAGAAAGAAAAACACCAATACAGTATACTAACACATATATATGGAATTTAGAAAGATGGTAACGATGACCCTATATGCGAGACAGCAAAAGAGACACAGATGTAAAGAACAGACTTTTGGACTCTGTGGGAGAAGGCGAGGGTGGGATGATTTGAGAGAATAGCATTGAAACATGTATATTATCATATGTGAAATAGATCGCCAGTTCAGGTTCAATGCATGAGACAGGGTGCTCAGGGCTGGTGCACTGGGATGACCCTGAGGGATGGGATGAGGAGGGAGGTGGGAGGGAGGGTCAGGATGGGGAACACATGTACACCCATGGCTGATTCATGTCGATGTATGGCAAAAACCACCACAATATTGTAATTAGCCTCCAATTAAAAAAAAAGCTCCCCCCCAAATATGCCCACATTCAAAATGGTCAGGTGTTCCTTCAGTTTCTTATTTTCATAAGTTTAATTTTTCTAAAGTAGTGTCCAATCTATGGATCTTAGTTTCTAGGAGTACTCAGAGTTATTGTAAAAGGTGTGTGAATGGGTTTGTCGACCAAAAAATTGCCCAACATGAGAGTTGCGAGTTAAATTTTATTTGGGGTAATATGAGGACTGCAGCCTGGGAGACAGCCTCAGATAGCTCTGAGAGAGCGCTCCAAAGAGGCAGAGGAAAAAGGCAGTGTGTATGTGATTTTGGCAAAGGTGGAGTACATGCAATCAAGCACGTATCTTTTTGTAGAAAGTTTCTACTGGTCTTATGAAGCTGCTGCTAGTCAGGAGAAACAATCTTCGCCATGAAGGATTTCAGTGCTTTTTTAGATATGAGGAGACACAAAAATTGGGCTCATAAAATCAGCTCCTGAGAATATCTATCTAAAGACGTCTTCTGTCAGTTTTCTTGGAGCACAGAGTGTCTCGTTTCTGCTCTCCACCTCGACCTCCTTCAGAGAGTGCTGAAGGGCAGCAGCACATGATTTAATCCTTGAAGAGGTAGATGGCAAGCACCCACGGCAAGTGCCAATTTGTGGCTCACAGGTTTTGAGTTGTATCTCCCACACACAGGCAATGCTACTTTTTTAAACATATGCTATACTGTGATTAATTAAATGCAAGTTAATTTAAAATCAAATTAATCATTAACCTGGCAGGAGCCTGTCATCACTATGTGTAGCTTTCTGTCAGCGGATACTAAAAATTAAAGGACCCTCAGTGAGGGATCCTCATATTTAAGAAGGCTGAAAACCGAGTTTCAAATGATGGCTTTGAGATTCTCTAAATAATCACTAGAGACTTTAAAATGTTCACTTAAAGAGTCTCAAAGAAACCCACTCAGAATTATAAATTATATAGTCTTTGCAGAATATCTCCATTGTGATGGGGCTCAACATTTTGGGAGAGAAGCAAAGAAACCCAGGACCTGTGACTTCCTCCAATCGAGGTTGTATTTATGTAGGGAAAAATGGGCCTTCAAATCAGTATTGAAAGGTCAATTGGCAAAATATGCCTAATGTGACTTTTTGTTTTAACCATGATTCATCATTTTGGGAGAACAACTGGTCACCAAGTATGTAACCTTGAGTCTCCATTTCTTGCTCTTGTTAAACTGCCTCAACATCAAAAGGAGAAAATCTTTCTTCACTCCCAGCCCTGCCAGATGCTGCCCAGGAAGGGTAGGGGACATAATCTTTCTGTGCTGAAGTGCAAGTTGAGCAGAAGAACCTGTCTTGGAAACCCTGTGGAAGTGGCCCTACCTGGAGACGTGAATGTCTATTACAGGGCTGCCAACTCTGGCTGCTCCCCTCCCTGGCTGGGCCTCATCTGGTCCTCGGAAGCTAGGTTTGCACTCAGGCATGGAAGAGACCTGTCCTACCCTCCCTAGTGTAAATCTTCTCAGGGGTCTATCTCTGTTTGTGACAGCCCAGTCTGAGTCAAGTGGTAGAGTAAATACTGTACACTTTATTTGCATTAGCAGGCAATATAGACTCTTCAGCTTATTTTTCATTAGAGATTATAAAATATACATTTCAATCTTACTCTCTGGTATTATGACTAGACTAGAAATAGATGTGTGTGTGTGTCTGTGTTTCACCATTCTCCCTTTCCCCGGACTTGAGTGGTAGTTTGGTTTGTATCTGGCACACATAAAATGCTGTTCTTAGGATCAGTTTGCCCACGTCTTCCAGGGTAACCAAGCTTATTGGAATGTATATAAAAATAAGAGTAAACAGACCAAAAAGAGGAACTAAGGAACTTTCTTGGGAAGAAAGGGGATGAAGTTTGGCCTGACTTATTTTTATGTCTTAGATTTTACTTATTTTTATTTCTTAGAGTCTTTCTTTTCAGTTTTGTTTTGGTTCCTTGATTGTTGTATTCGGAAGAATGAAGTGATCAGATACATGAAATATAGTATAAATGTTACTATACATATGAAGACATGTTAGGTGTATTTTCTCAGTTGTTACAAGGTCAAGGAAATAATATAATGTGTGTGTGAAGCCTAAAGGTCAGGACCAGATTTCATCCCACTTAAGAGTTACTGGAGTAAAGTTTGTGGGATAGAAGATGACAGCTTCATCTGTGTGTACTATCTAGCATTGAAATGTAGTTGAAATAGAGTTGATCTCATGGTAGGCTTTCTAATGTTCCCTAAAGTTTCTATTCAGAAAAAAACTTTTTGCAATTGAATGAATTTATGGCTGTGAAAACATAATAATTTCACATTTCTGGTCTTTATTCCTTATTTTAAGATATAAGTAGCATCTATTCTATAATAAAATAAATTGACTTTTTTTGCATAGAAAAAGTAATTTCATATATCTTAAGTTATATGTAGTTTCTCTTCTACAATACAACAAATTGATGCTTTTTTTTTGCATTTTTATTCAGCTTAAAAAACAAGTATAAATCTTTAGAATTGATTTATACACCAAAAGAGTTTTTAATGAAAAGTTGTCAGTTGTAAAAGTTAATAAGGATAAACTTGCAGGTATCTTTAAGTTCCAGCATATAAGCTTAGTTTGAGCATTCTTACTGTCATGTCACTGCTCTTCTCTGTAGCCTTGATAGATCACCCCTATAAATATCTCTTGAGGTGAAAAGTAATTTAATCTGTGGATCTGTATATTACCTCCTCATGAACATCCTATCAATTGTGCCAGAGTGCTTTCATGATATGCACTGAACTGAAACCATCAAACCTATTTCACCGAGGATTGTTAGTTAGACCAGAATTTTTGGTCTCAACTCTGTCATTAAATTTTGCTAAAAGGTTGTTCACTTATGCATGGAAAAAAAAGCTAAGTTCGTGATTTGGTTTCAAAAGATCCTCTGCTTATAGGCCTGGATGACTCCTGAGAACTTGAATATTTGTTTTATCTTGAGGTTAGCCCAATTAGACCTCGGATTATGGTCTCACACAATGGCAGAACTCTCACTACTTTGCAAACGATCTGGGAACTCAGAGCTAGGAGGACACAGCTCACTCTCCTATCACCAACTCAGTGGATGATGCTGAAATAATCCCCTCTCCCTGGTTCTCATCTCTTCTAATTCATCACCAGACCACTTAGTTGAAAACTGTCTGTAGCTCTCAGATACGGTGGTCTGAATAGCGTACTATGAAGCATAAATGTGTGTGTGCTCAGTCGTGTCTGACTCTTGCAACCCACGGACTGTAGCCCCCCAGACTCCCCTGTCCATGGGATTTTCTAGGCAAGAATACAGGAGTGGGATGCCATTCCCTTCTCCAGGGGATCTTCCCAACCCAGGGATTGAACCCAAGTCTTCTTGGCAGGAGGATTCTTTACCTCTGAGCCACCGGGGAAGTCCATGAACCATAAATATGGACAGGCAATTCAAGATTACATGGTTAATACAAAATGCGATAATTTAAATAATTTTCTCGATGGCTTTTAATTAAACAGGCCTCAACAGAGAGAGGCCTCAAGGCTTTATTGGAAGAGCTCAAGGCTCTTTTTCACTAACTAGTGTGTAATTTGGGGTCAACTGTTTAACCTCTGTGATCTTGGTTACTGTGCTTATTAAATGGGGATGATAGAACCTGCTCTATCTCAGGGATATTAGGATAAAATGTGACAATAAATGTGAAAGTACTTTTCAAAGTTAGAAGGGCACTATATATACAAGTACTTGATCTCAGAGAATTGCTAGTTGAATATATTTTTCCATTTTAAATATATTTTTCACATTATTTTGAGATATTATGGCCCAGAATGTAACAGTTTTATTAGCTGGTACATGGGGTGTATATTTAAAATATTGTATAGAAATTATATAGCGGAGGATGAAGTAGTTTGGGCAGCAACTTAATCTTCACTATGTCTCTATTAAGCGTTCTGATCCTATTTATGTAAGCTTTTGATAATCATTTGTAAAAGTGACATTATAAATTACATTTTATAACTCTGGCAAATATTTATTTTAGATACAAAATAGTTCAATTTTTTATGATGAAAAGACTAATTAATTCAACCACAAAAATATCACTTAATCTTTAGTGAGAAAACTGGCTGGCTGTAAACCAAAACAGTTGGTTTCATTGCATAAGGGCCCAACAATAAATTTGGCTTTAATATAAATGGCAAAACTGTGGTAATAATGGTAATACTCTCCTTCTTGAACTCTCTGTAAAGTTGTCTTTCACTACCAGCAGAGGGAGCCCTGAGAATTAAGTCCTGCCAGGATGGCTTTGTTAATTCTGTGTTTACACATTTAACTCATAATAAAGAAATAAAAACCCATCACAGATTAATGGAAAGTCATCATTCTTGGATTAGGCTGTAGATTAGCATTTGATTTGACTACCAATTATAACGAGCTTTAATAGATTGGGAATATCTGTAGCCTGCATCCATTCATTCTGTTGAGGCAGCAGCTACAAACTTCCACAATCTATCAAAGTTCAGTAATGACATCACAATGCACAGCTTCACAGCCCATCAGAAAGGGTGCCCTCTCAAAACAGCTTTATCAAATACACTGAAACAGTGGGATGGGTTGCTCTCATTAACTATATAACCTCTGAGCAAGAACAGGAAAACACACATGATATAATCAGTTTTCTTCATTTAAACATATATTATCTAAATTTTATCACTTGAAAAGATAGGCTACAGACCAAAATAATATGAATGGAAAACAAATGATGAAGTCCCAGCATTTATGATTCAGTGAAAAGCTTATTTACAGTATCTTGTTGAAAAATAAAAGGTTTTCCAAACCTAAAGAATAAACCTATTTATCAGAGAGCATATTTGCTTTGCTTTATTTCCCTTGATTAGATAAAACAGTGCAATGCAATTGTGTATGTTATGCACCTATGACTAAAGGAACCTGTTGAAAATGGAGACCATAGTAACTGCATTTATATTAATATTACATAGAATTCTCATTTTAATAATATTTTAATATTGGCATCACTAATAACCTAATATCAAGACATTTCTTTGCATCAAGAAATTTTACAAGCATAGGGCTTTGCCTTCAGGGAACTTATCTATTATAGTTGGAAATCCAATAGTGATTGAATCCCTTTTTCACGCTCAGGAATTCACTTTAGCAAACACTTATTGAGTACCCATTATGAGCCAGGCACTGTGCTGACTGCAGAGGCACAAATGTGAACAAGACAGCATTTCTGCTTGCAAGCAAGAGGCCAACGCTGCCCAGCAAGTCAAGGACTGCAAGGAAAGGGGGTAGAGACAATAAGAAAGGCGGCACACTGCTGGGCTCTGAGACTATACACTGCAGGCAGGGCGTATATCTAATCTTTGTAATACCAAGCACAGTGTTTTTCTTATCTTACCTGGAAAGATCCCATGGACAGAGGAGCCTGGGAGTCCACAGTCCACAGGGTTGCATAGAGTTGGACATGGCTGAAGTGATTTAGCATGCAGCATGCACATTGCTCAGCAAGTATGTACTGAAGAATCAACAACATGTAGAGAGTATTAGTAAAGCATGTTTTTGGTAAATAAGTTACTTCAATATTTCCTGCCACTTCTTCTTCCATCACTCCAGTCCTTTTTAACCCTCATTCTCACAGCTTGTGGGATAGCCACGCTTTCCTCTCATGTAGCAGAGCAGTTGGGTCACATAATAACTGATGCTTGATTATTTGCTATTCCTTGGGCTTTTTATTTTATATTCTCTGCCCGGTGATACTTTGGAATACATGAGATATATGTAATAATAATCCCATCTCTCCTCCCAAGCCCTACAACAAAGACAGCAGAGATAGGCATTCTGCCAAGTACCATATCTGTTTTACCTCACTTGAGCCTTCAAATAGTTTTTACTATTCCTATTTTCAGGAGAGAGATCTTATGCTTAGAAAAATAATGTGCTCCAGGTTACAGGGTCAATAAGTGATAGAGGTCAGATTTGAACCTAGGATTCGGACAATACCCTTCCTGCTCTGAATAACTGCACTATATTGTCTCTTGATTAGATTTCTTAGAGGCAATTTGATTAGTAGTGGAAATATTTTCTTGGAAGAACTAGTCTACTTCCTCTGAGAGTACTACAAATAAGTGGCTTTTAATGCATCAGATATATTTAAGCTTTTAAAATTATATGGTGAACACAGTAAAATACTTTGGTTACAGAAGCATAAATGAATCAATAACTGATAATATTTTCTCAGCAACTCTTTTTATTTTTTGGCCATGCCAAGTGGCTTAGAGGATCTTACTTCCCTGACCAGGGATTGAATCCAGGCTGTGGGCAGTGAAAGCATTCAGTCCTCACCACTGGACCGCCAGGGGATTCCCAACATGTTTCTTTTTTCTTTTAAAATTGAAGAACTAAGAGTTCGATTTCTGTTAACAGCCAAAACACTTTAAATGTATCTTCGCATGCTCACCAGACCCCAAAGGACTCCCCAGGCCTGGACCACAGTCTGCTGTGGAATGCTTAGCAGCTTTGTTTTCCCAAATAGACTCACTCATTAGCACTGCCAGGTGGTAATAACTAGCCAACTGATTCCTACTAGTAAAAAAATCTGCCTAAGGTCACTATGGACTCTCTTCCCCATTCTCTGCTTCATCCCTGACCTGATATGCTTTTGGAAAATAATTATGCATAGCAGGAAGTTGTCACACAACAGAAAAGGATTATTGTATCCTGGGATTATAGAGGCTCTCAGATCAAATACTTTTTATTGTAAAAAGACTACATTGAAAAACATGGTTTTCACCTGCATAGAACAGTGAAATTCATTTCTTTTTTTTTTTCTATTTATTTCATCATTAAAGACCCAATAAAGAAAAGTATTTACCAATTTGGGAGAATGTTAGCACTGATGTTTAGCATTCGGCACAATCATGGAGATTCCAGAAACCAAAATAGCTCCAGGGCCCAACTGGAATAACAGAGTATATATTTGAAAAGTTTTTTTTCATATGTTATACATTGTTATTCATCGGGTAGAAATGTGAAATAGTATGTGAAAGCATTAAGTAGTTAACCATTCTCTATCTAGGAGGATTTTTCAGTTAGCTAATTTTGTTTCTGCTTCATTGTTTTATTAAGAAAGGAAGATAAAAAAGGGAAATAAACCTGAGGCGATACTTAAAGCAACCTCCTGCTACAGGCCAAGAAGATACAGTATAGTCAGCTAAACTTCTAGACCTGTAAGCAACACCCAATACAGTAGCCACCAACCACATGTGGCTACCAAGCCCTTGATATGTGAATAGCTCAAATTGAGATTTGCTGAAGTTTAAAGGACTGATGCTGAAGCTGAAACTCCAATACTTTGGTCACCTGATGCGAAGAGCTGATTCATTTGAAAAGACCCTGATGCTGGGAGGGACTGGGGCCAGGAGGAGAAGGGGATGACAGAGGATGAGATGGCTGGATGGCATCATCGACTTGATGCATATGAGCTTGGGTGAACTCCGGGAGTTGGTGATGGATGGGGAGGCCTGGCTGCTGCGATTCATGGGGTCGCAAAGAGTCAGACATGACTGAGCGACTGAACTGAACTGAAAATACATTTTAGATTTTGGAACTGAATGTGGACATAAAAGGAGATAAAGTATCTCAGTAATAATTTTTATATTGATTAAAGGCTGAGGCAGTGTGCTTGGCAGTCCTACAGATCTATCCCAGTGTTTGGAGGAACAGACCCAGGGTTGACTCTTACTCCAGCCTCTGATCACCCTCTGACTTTTTCCCTAGTCACAACCTTTGGAATCAGCCGCTCAGCTATCCTCAGCCAGCAGGACCAGCCAATACCATTTCTGAGCTTCACTTCTTATTACCGATTAACCGTGAGCCCCCAGACTCATTAGAATTACACCACAGAGGTGGAGGCTGCTGTCCACTGGTCAACCTACCTCTCTCTGGGCTTCTATTCCCACTGAGATAATGTAGCTCTGGAGGGCCTGGGCCACTTTTTTTTACAAATTGGCTGAGGAGAAGCGTGAGGGTGCCAAAGGCCTCTTGAAAATGCAAAACCAGTGGGGCAGCCGTGCCCTCTTCAGGATGCATAGAAGCCACCCCAAGAAGAATGGAGTAAAACTCAGGACGCTATATGGGAGCTGCCATTCTCATGGAGAAGAACCAGAACCAAGCCTTTTTTGGATCTGCATGCCCTGGGTTCTGCCCGCCAGACCCCACCTCTGTGCCTTCCTGGTGAGCCCAGTCCTGGGGAAGCAGGTGAAACACACCAATAAGATGACAGCCACGTGACTCCCCTCCGCACGCTGGTTGGTCCCCAGGCTGGGCAGGGCGAGTTCTCCACTCACTCTCTAGCAGGACTAGGGGCTTCTGAAGCCCAGCTGCCGCCAATCTGGGTCCTTGGACTCTTTAATCAACAGAAATTGATAAGAAGCCAGATGGCAGAATTTAGGCAAGGCTGTACTGGGATCCGTGCTACAGCACGAAGGAGTGAAAACATGTAACTGGCGCCCTTGCTCATTCCTGGTGGGGAGAGTGAGATGGCCCCTCAAATGGGTGAGGGTAGGAATAGATTGGAGGGTTGGGCTAGACGGGTGGCTCTGGTGGTCTGCTCACCCCCTTAGTGGTGCTGTTTGCAGGGATCATGCAGAGTACTCTGCTTTTGCTCCTGGCATCTCAGAAGCGGCAGTTGGGTTTTGGCCTTTTTGTATCTGCTGTTCATAATTTGCCCCAACTGTGAATGCATGCAGTTACTTTTAGTCCCTTATAGTTTCTTTGTATTTTGTTTCTGGAGGAGACATTTGTCCAGTTGCACCCAGTAAAGGGCCCAGCGTATCTTACAGGGGCCTTTGAGGAACCCCTCTGGTTTCAGAGCTTCTGCATGAAGCCTCTCCCTACAGCCACTTGGCAGCTTTTTAACCACCCTGGAAGCCCTCTCCCAAGCCTTGGAGCAAATGGAAACAAAAAAGCTTTTTGCAGCAAAAAAAAAAAAGGCTGAAAAAATGATATTTTAGATATAAGTTCAATAAAATTGTATTAATAAAATGAATTTCACTTGTTTTTTGTTACTTTTAAAAAATATGGCTACTAGAAGGTTTAAAATGATCTATGTGACTTGCACTATATTTCTATTGGACAACACTATTCTGGGCTTTTACTTTGGGACATCATTGTTCCCAGAGAAGCTACTGACCATTAATAACAGCATGATCCTCAATCACAGAATTAAAACTTAAAACCCTTTTGAATGGATGAATTATATGGTATGTGAATCAAAGTTAAGAAAATTATCCTAAATAAATTAGAAAACTCCTTTTTAACTTGCACACTGCTTCATCATATTGATATATAATAATGAAAAATTAAAACAACCCAAATAGAGTGACTAAATAATTAATGACAGTTTCATCATAGAATTCAGATATTAAAATGACAGAGTTTGTAATAATATGAGAAAATTCCTGTTTCCTATGACTAAATGGAAAAAAAATCCTCATATATATTATTTGCATCAGACCATAATGGCTAAAAATGCCTAGAAAAAACCAGAAGGAAATACTGGCCAAATATTAGTAATGTTTGGGTTGTGGGCTATGAGAACATTTTTCCTCCTCACGCTTTTCTTATTTTCCATATTTTCTAGAATTATCAGCTTTAACATTGAAACTGTTAAAGCCAATCTTAATTTTTAAGTCCGTGTTTTACACTTTAATTGCCAGGAAAGGAGAGTAGAATAATAGATTTTTACAAAATTTAAAACAGAAATTGGAATAAAGGTAGAATTCCTGTTGGAAGCCTTCAATAAGCCTTCAGTTAACAAAAACATTAATTATCCCATTTGTTGAGTGCCACTGTCCTTGTTATAGACACATGATGATAAGTCACCAAATAGAAGTGAAAACAATTCAACTATTAATAAAAAGGCTGGTGCAGTGCTGTTGACTAATTAATGTTTTACTCTGTTGATTGAGACTGTATAACCCAAATACCATTATTTTCTTTTTTTTGGTTGTATTATAATTACATATATTTATTTTTTAGTTTTATTGAGATGTAATTGTATACAGCACTGTATAAGGTTAAGGTGTATAGCCTAATGATTTGACATATGTATTATGAAATAATTATTATAATACAATAAGTTTAGTCCATGGTCTCATACAAATTTAAAAAAAAAGAAAGGTTTTTTTCCCTTGTGATGAGAACTGTTAGGATCTTCTCTTAACAACTTTCCTACATACCACACAGCAATGTTAACTGTATTTATTATATTGTATGTGTTGTATATTGTACACTATATCCCTAGCACTTACTTATCTTATAACTGGAATTTAGTAACTTTTGGCCACTTTCCTCTAATTCTACCACCCTTCAACTATTTTCATCTTCTCAAAGTTCTCCTTTCTTCCTGTAGCTAAAGTCTGGAAAGAAAAAATTCCTTGCCCCTTTACAAAGTGGACCTTTGTATATGGCTCTTTCAGCTGCTGATTTGTCCTTTATTCACAAACTTGTTCATTCCCCCGCACTGCCTTTTCTCAAGAAGACTTTCCTGGGCCTTGCCACTCAGCTTCCACTTCAGGTTCTCATCTCTCTCCTCTCCCTCGTCATCCATGACCTCCATTTTCTTCCCCACTCAGCAGTCTGGGTGGTATTGCGTGACCCTAGTAAAAGAGCTCTGTAATATTTATTATCTGCTCTCACCAAGCCCTGTGACCTTTCTTTGCAGTCTGCAGTTGGATTCTAGACAACTAGTGCTCTCTATCCATTCAGGCTGCTGCCTCTGTCATTTCCCCCTCATTCACATTTTACCCAACCTTCAGCCCCAGCTGGTAACCCACTTCTTGCCAGAGATTTCTTAGATTCTTGCTGCTGCTGCTACTACTAAGTCACTTCAGTCATGTCTGACTCTGTGCGACCCCGTATATAATTCTCATTTGGTCCTATGTGGGTGGAGACCATGGGCTGGGTCTGACTCAACTTGTTCCTTCCAAGCAGAAAGTTTTCCACACAGTAGATGGTGCTCAATGCACGCTCATGGCTTTGGAAAGGCTGATAAGACAAGGAGTGCTGAGCTTTCTCATCTCCTTCGAGTGGTGTACAAAGACTTTCCATATCAGTTGGGGATTTCTGACTATCCCTAAAACGGAATAGAAAGAGCTGATCTGAATTTCTCACTTATAGATAATGAACTCAACGCCCAATGGTCTTGAGGTCAGACACATAACTGGTCTTCAGCAGAACCAAAACTAAAATGCAGGCCATCTGGCTCCCCAGTCAAATCACAATTCACCTTTCCCTAACCATCTAGGGCTTTCTTTGTGTTGTTTTCTCTCATTTATAACCTGTACGTATTAGGCATTCCATAAATATTTGTCCATATATACCAAGATTTCATGATCCTCACAACAATGTCAATGATGTAGGCAGGA
Source organism: Bison bison bison (assembly GCF_000754665.1). Lineage (NCBI taxonomy): Eukaryota > Metazoa > Chordata > Mammalia > Artiodactyla > Bovidae > Bison > Bison bison. Next base: position 5,612,250 of record NW_011495022.1, on the reverse strand, counting down.
AAAGTATTATAAGACTCATTTTATAGACAAGGAAATAGGCATAGAATGACTAAGAGGTGGTGCTTGTGGATAACTTGTTTAAGAATCCCTCCAGGCCAGTGCTCTTCCCAGTCCATTCTACACCCAGGACAGGAGATTCAGCAGAGTCCAGACTTAGTGGCAGGAGGTAACAAAGAAGTAGGTTTTCTGGAAGAGGGTCTTCATTTTGTAATGGATACATGTCTCCCTTTAATCTTCATAGTGTTGCTGGAGTCAAAGACTTGGGTGGATTTTTCTGTGAACTGCTTCAGCTTGCCCCCAAGGTCTCCTAGACATTGAGGGAAGCCAGGGGAAAGGGAATAACTAGGAGTCTAAGTTCCCCTTGTCACCCTTCAACACTCAGAAGCACAGGCAGGCTTCTATGGTGAGTATCTGAGGCTGCTCTACCTCCTTCTTCAGTTCCCTAAGGTTCTCAGAGGTGGCAGTTGCATCTCTCTCCTGCTCAACTGAGAATTCCTTGTGGAGTCCCTACCTCAATGTTCTCCGTTGAATTTCTATTTATAGTATTTGCTACAAAAATGAACAATGAAGTTCTTGCTATTAAGAGGGTCCTCTAGAGGCACAATAAATAGAGCATGATGCTCCAGAACCAGGCTGCTGTTTTTGAATCCCAGCTTGATCACCTCTTCTTCGGGTGACTACGGGCAAATTTTTCAACATCTCTTAGTGGCTTACTTACCTTAGTGGCTTCATCTGCAAAATGAGGGTAATAGTACTGTCCTTAAAGGATTGTTGTAAACATTAAATGTACATTTAACAACATGCACATTTAACAGATACAAAATGCTTAGAACAGTGTGACATACCCATTTACACACACATATATACATATATAGAAAGAAAGTGAAAGTGTTAGTCACTCAGTCATGTCTGACTCTGTGACTCCATGGATTGTGGCTCACCAGGTTCCTCTGCCCATGGAATTCTCCAGGCAAGAATACTGGAGTGGGTCGCCATTTCCTACTCCAGGGGATCTTCCCGACCCAAGGATTGAACCCGGGTCTCCCACATTGAGGGCAGATTCTTTATCTTTTGAGTAACCAGGGAAGCCATATACATACATACTGCTGCTAAGTCACTTCAGTCGTGTCCGACTCTGTGTGACCCCATAGACGGCAGCCCACCTGGCTCCCCTGTCCCTGGGATTCTCCAGGCAAGAACACTGGAGTGGGTTGCCATTTCCTTCTCCAATGCATGCAAGTGAAAAGTGAAAGTGAAGTCGCTCAGTCGTATCTGACTCTTCCCGACCCCATGGACTGCAGCCTACCAGGCTCCTCCGCCCATGGGATTTTCCAGGCAAGAGTACTGGAGTGGGGTGCCATTGTCTTCTCTGCCTTAATCTACTACCTAATTTAAATGACAGCCCAATGAAAGGTATTCTCATTCCTATGGAAACTGAGGCTTAAGGGCATTAAATGATTTGTTCAAGAACACACAGCTTAAAAATGGCAGAGCAAAATTAAACTCTAGATGTGTTTAATTGTAAACTCATGATCTTTCCACTACTTTCCAAAGGGGAAGTGTGGGTGCTTTACATCTGTTAACGTCTGCACAGGGAAAGATAACCCTAGGAAAGACTTCAGTTTAATAATTGATTTATTATGGGCAGCAGCAGCAGCTTCTTTGAGGTCTTGCTAATTTACATGACTGACTCATAGGAGAAGAAAAGCAGCTGCTTAAAATGCATAAATTATTTTAAAGTGATAATGAATCAGGTAAAATTTAACTTATGCAGTCTCAGTCCTTTTAGTCTTCCCTTTCTGGAGTGGGAGATTGGGTGGATGAGAGACAAGTATGACATATATTTACATGTCTGGAAAATATGAATCCAATTAAGTTTATTAAGCTAAGTTCGAATCAAAGGTAATACACTACAGTCAAACTAGTATAGAAAAAAGTTAGGAGAAATGTTATTCATTTGATAATAGTTGAATCAGTAATTTGATAAATTAGATAGTTGGATGAATTAGAGCTTGATGTTCTTTCTCTTTTTGAAATCAATTTATTGATCCATTCTTTTCTTTAGGAAAAAGCAGTAATTATAATTATTGTTTTTAAAAATTAAGTGTTGGAATTTTTATAAAACGATGATACATTCAATGGTTTAAAAAAAAGTATAAAAGGCTATTCAATGAAAAACCTCCCTTCTACCCTCAGGCCACACCACACAATTGTTTCCTTCAGCATAACCAGACTCAGGTTCATTCCCTGTATGTCCTTTCAGAGCTAATTAATCATTCTCAAGCAAATACAAATTTATATTCCTCCTCCTTCCACAAAAAATGGTAGCACATGAACAGCATTATTCTGCATGTATATTCTTTTAAACATAGTAACACATCTGAGAGATCTTTCTGTATCAGTACATAAAGACGTTCCTTATTCTGTTTTATGGCCACATAGTTTTCTACTCTATGAATCTGCCATATTTACTTAACTAGTTTCCTAGTTGATGATACATACATCACTTAAGCAACTTTTAATTTAATTACTGAATAAGTAATACATTCACATGTTCATATATGTATATAAAGAATTTATATATATAAAATATACAATGGTATTTATATAAAGATAAAGATATTTACATAAATATCTTGCACTCATTAATGTCTTCCATCCACTTCAGTATCCCTACCCTACCAGACATACACCGAGATAAAAATGATATTAGTTTTAGACATAGCTTTCAGAGTTTCCTTATGCATATAGAATACAAAGGTATGTTCTTAATTTTCTTCCTATTATATGCATTAATAAAAAGTAGACTACCAAATGGGCTTTCCAGGTGGCTCTAGTGGTAAAGAACACACCTGCAAATGCAGGAGATAAAAGAGACAAGGGTTTGATCCCTGGGTCAGGGAGATCCCCAGGAGGAGAACAATCCACTGCAGTATTTTTGCCTGGAGAATCCCATGGACAGAGGTGCCTGGCAGGCTACCATCCATAGGGTTGCAAAGAGTTGGACACGATGGAAGCAACTTAGCACACACATACGCAGACTACTATATACAAAATACCCTGTATTTTGCTTTGTCCACTTAATAAAATGTCTTAGAGAACTTTTCCTATCAATACACAGCAAGCTTCCTCATCTTTTATTCCAAAAATTTAACAGCTGCATAATCCTCTATTGTGTGGATATGCTAAATTTAATTCAACTGTTCCTCTATTAATTAATGGTCATCAAATACTATTCTGCCTGTTCAAATGCCCTGAGGTTAAATCTCCTGTGACTATTGTCTGGCACAGAGAGTATTTGATAAACTTATGTAAGTGCTTAACTGCTTCTTTAATTTCAGTAAGAGTTTTTCCACATTAAGGGTTAAACAACAGCTCTGAATTTTGTTATTCTGCACATGGCAGAAACCTTTTACCTTAAGCACCATAAATAGTCTCTCTGAATATTATTGAAATGCTATTGCTATCACAGTGAGGAATTACAGAAAATGTTGCAGCAATTATTACATTACTCTTCCCTATTGATTGAGCTGCTGAGGAAGATACCAGATGTGAATGCGCCGAGAATGCCTGACAATACCCAAGGAGTTTGTTCTTAATCATTTTTCTTTCTTTTGGGTATGGGAAGAGTGAAGCCCCCAATGTACATTGATTTTTAAAATGTTCTCTGATCATGATCCAAAATGGTAATTCCCAATGATCCCTAATTAATTACTTCAAGAGCTAGAGTTTTACATCACTAAATAATACAGAATATGTACAAACCTGCTTTTAGATTTGTTTTGATGGAAACAATTTGGCATGTCACATACAATACTATAAAGTCCATCTTATGCAAGAGACATTATTAGCAGTCTTTTATTAAAAAAGCTAAACATAAACTATGGTAAAGTGGCTTTGGTTGTAAGATGTTTTAAATGGAAACAAGCCAGTGGAGGGAAAATTAATCTACTTTTCTTAAAATAGAGGCATGTTTTGCAATAAAACAGAGCAGTTGTCGCTATTTTAGACAGCATCTTTAATTCCAGTATATACTTACAACAGTGATAATAGTGTCTATCAAACATAGCCTGGCAGCATAAAGTAAAAAAAAAATGGCACTGAAATATAATAAAATTATTTAGTTTTCACATAAGAATGAGTTCCTAGTGTGTAAACTTTGTTACTCAAGAGTTATTATAGATTAAAATTTTTATTTTATAGAATCATAATTTAGGTTTCAGAGATAGTGTGACATTTTGGCATCTGCTGGGCAAGGTGCTATATTAATAGTGGTTAAAAGCATGGGCTCTTTGCAACACTGTCCAAAACTGGAATTCAGCTGACACAGGTATGAATTCTAGCTCCAGAAACTTGTTAGCTCCAGGTAAATACCTATATCTTTGCTTCCTTATCTACCATGTGGGCTTGTTGTGACAACTGCCATGCCTGTCTGTGTATTTCAAGCTCTCAGTAAGTGGCAGCTTTTCATGGTTTGTTCACTACGCCAGGGAATTTCTCCAAAGCTTTTGATCCTCATCTTTGATTTGCCCCAACTTTGAGGCATGTTCTGGTGTTTCATTGGGGTCTCAGATAACACCTTGGGAGATGACCATGAAAGCCTCAGTTCTGGAAGGTCGCTTCTCTCTCCACCTTTCTGGGAACATAACTGGGTTGGTTTTGTTAGGGTTGGGCAGAGAAATGAGGGTGGGGAACCAGGCTTAATAACACCTTTGGGAGTCCCCTATTTAAGGATTGTGCTGTGCTAGGGCATGAGTCCTTTTGTTCTTCAAGTCACAGGACTTCACTGGAGTGTTCCTGTGACTGGGTGAAAATCATATTGTAGAATAAAGAACATAAACTCGGTACTGTGTGCTAAAACTCCTCTCCTACATCTGGCCATATTTTTCTGAGTACCCAGAAGAAATGATGAGAAACTAATGATCAGTTGATAGCAATTTAAAAGGGTGATTTTCATGTCAAATTCCTATATTCTAAAATAGTTATATAGTAACCTGTCAATTATTTTCTTCTTTCTTTAATACCTGGAATTCTTTCTTTAATACCTGTGGTTGGTACAACAACAAAATGAAAATGAATAAAAACTGGGGAAAAATAGAATATGAAATCAAAACTGTGTTCTGCCTAGTTTGTGTATGTATTAGAAAGAATCCATATGCTATCAAAACTGTCTATGATATATACAGAAGAATCAACACAGTATTCAAAGAGTATGCCCTTCAGAAAAGGTCAAAGAAAGCCAAGCCTACAGTTTAGAAATGGTAATAATGTGTGGACTCAGTGAAAAGCTTTAGGTCAGGACTGATTTTTTAAAACATTTGAACAACATAAAAAACACAGAAAATCTAAATCAATGTCTGAAATAAACAGCACATAAACATATATAGGTCTGAAATTTTTCTTTCATTTATAATACTTGATCTTCAGAAGTGGCACCATATCTTTAGTCACTGTTTATCCTAAGTAGAGATTAGGCACTTGATGAATAAGTGAATTGATGAATGAATGAATGAATGAATAAATTAGAATAATGCCAGGGTCCAAGAGCCCTTGACAAATTACACCATTTACAATATTTTCAATGGGGTAATAGTGAGGCAAAGATGTACATCTTGAATGTCAAATGTCTCATGGTTGAATGATAAATCTAAAAATAAGACAAAAGAATTCTTTAGTGTTTAAGGAAAAAAATGGTAAATGTCATCCATAAATTTCCTGCCTTTATAAAAATGCAGACTTTTGATTAAATATGTAATGAAAGATACTTCTCATGACCATATTACTTACAATGACATAATAATTTCATCAAGGGGCAGTAAGTGAATGTGTCATTAGTAATATTCAAACAAAACCTAAGCTAGAATCCTTAGGAGTAAGTATAGTTGAGGTTAAATACTTACACTAATCTTTCACCTATTTTTTTTCCATTTTATTATTTTAGGAGCAGAGACAGAAACAACACTGAATTTTTGGGTGTGTGATTAACTCATTTATTTTATTATTTGAAGATTCTATAAAGTAATATTTTATTCTGAGTTTTGCAAGCAATTTGAAATTAAACATTTTCCTTGCACCTGTAAAAATGTGTAAATGATGAAACTGGCAGCATGATGATCGCTTTACAGAGAAGCATTTCCTTCATCATCTTCAAGGTCGTTCAGATTTATGACCTAATCACTCGTGGCCCTTTAACAGGATGCATTTGAATTCGATTAAAAAGGAAAACAAATATCAGTATGGATTTATTAATAAAATGTGCCTGACCTTTTCACTTATCTACCTCTTTTAACATATTGTGAGTTTCAGCTCACAATCAAAGAAGGGAATTTCTGGTATTTTACTGTTGAATGTTTCAGCTTCAGAGTTGCTTTAGGAGTTCCTGCCTGCATATTGGTGTGTGCGGATCATGGAGGGCTATCTGTTTCCTCCTTCTTTCTCTTTGGGGTTTAATTACTTCACCTACATCCTAATTCAGGTAACTCATAAAGCTTAGCCTTTGTTGTAGGTCCAACAGCTGTCTTATGTCAGTAGCAAGTAAAATGTTCACAAAGTACCGGAATGCTGCAAGACGGTTTATAGTGCTGCAATAAAAGGTAAATTGAATTTACAAAGATGCATTTGTCACTGATTAAAAACTTACAAAGTTAATTGGAAACACCGTGGAGGTGTTACCACACAACTCGAGGTGTAATGGGTGGTTCTAATTCAGCCTGAAGGAGAGTTGCAGGTCCCATTATGGTCTCACACAGTAAGATGCCCGGCGACCTGCTCCAATTTAAGTAGCAAAGCAACACCGTAAAGATCTTAAATATTTTTAATAGAGGTGAGTGTAAATTTACTCACGATTATTCTTGAAAATAGCTAGAGGAAAAAGCCTTCAGTGTTAACACAAACACAATGTGCTAATCACATGGCTTCTCCCTAGAAAACATTGTAGGGCTTTATTTTTCCCCATCTGTGACTTTTCTTAATTTTCTGCTCTTACATTGGCAGCACCACTGCAAGAAGCACATCAGTTGGGAAGGAAAAAATGATACTGAAACAGCCAGCAAATCTGAAGTCAACAGGATCCTCCCTTGGGACTTTGGCGAATTATCTCCACATAATTCACTTAACCTTTGCCATGTGGGGACTTGGGAAGCTGAATGTATTTCTAAACTTGAGGCTTTTAATTGCTGGTGTTAGTGTCACTGGTCCAGCTCAGTTGAAGAGACGATGATTGAAAAATGTTCTAGGAGGCTTTTCACCTCTGGAGCACATCCTGGTTATAATTAAGGTGGTGGCCTGGGGTGGCCTTTAGATTTCTGCAGACAGGAGTGAATGGTTAAGCCCCAAGCAATGGGCCTTAATGTGGACATTGTGTTTGCGCCTTGAGTTGCATGTAGAAATTTTAATTTTAGACTAAGTTTATGTTCATCAGGCACTCTGTCTATCAGATCTAGTCCCTTAAATCTATTTCTCACTTCCACTGTATACTCATAAGGATTTGATTTAGGTCATACCTGAATGGTCTAGTGGTTTTCCCTACTTTCTTCAATTTCAATCTGAATTTGGCAATAAGGAGTTCATGATCTGAGCCACAGTCAGCTCCTGGTCTTGTT
>NW_011495022.1:5602576-5604549 GCF_000754665.1 Bison bison bison | reverse complement strand
AGTTCATGATCTGAGCCACAGTCAGCTCCTGGTCTTGTTTTTGCTGACTGTATAGAGCTTCTCCATCTTTGGCTGCAAAGAATATAATCAATCTAATTTCGGTGTTGACCATCTGGTGATGTCCATGTATAGAGTCTTCTCTTGTGTTGTTGGAAGAGGGTGTTTGCTATGACCAGTGCATTCTCTTGGCAAAACTCTATTAGCCTTTGCCCTGCTTCATTCCGTACTCCAAGGCTAAATTGCCTTGGAGGTGTTATTACAGGTGTTTCTTGACTTCCTACTTTTGCATTCCAGTCCCCTATAATGAAAAGGATATCTTTTTTGGGTATTAGTTCTAAAAGGTCTTAGTTAGTTAGTTAGTTCTAACTTAGTTAGTTCTTGTAGGTCTTCATAGAACCATTCAACTTCAGCTTCTTCAGTGTTACTGGTTGGGGCATAGACTTGGATTACTGTGATATTGAATGGTTTGCCTTGGAAACGAACAGAGATCATTCTGTCGTTTTTGAGATTGCATCCAAGTACTGCATTTCGGACTCTTTTGTTGACCATGATGGCTACTCCATTTCTTCTAAGGGATTCCTGCCCACAGTAGTAGATATAATGGCCATCTGAGTTAAATTCATCCATTCCAGTCCATTTTAGTTCACTGATTCCTAGAATGTGGACATTCACTCTTGCCATCTCCTGTTTGACCACTTCCAATTTGCCTTGATTCATGGACCTGACATTCCAGGTTCCTATGCAATATTGCTCTTTACAGCATTGGACCTTGCTTCTATCACCAGTCACATCCACAACTGGGTATTGTTTTTGCTTTGGCTCCATCCCTTCATTCTTTCTGGAGTTATTTCTCCATTGATCTCCAGTAGGGCACCTTCCGACCCGGGGAGTTCCTCTTTCAGTATCCTATCATTTTGCCTTTTCATACTCTTCATGGGGTTCTAAAGGCAAGAATACTGAAGTGGTTTGCCATTCCCTTCTCCAGTGGACCACATTCCATCAGATCTCTCCACCATGACCCGCCCGTCCTGGGTGGCCCCACATGGCACGGCTTAGTTTCACTGAGTTAGACAAGGCTGTGGTCCATGTGATTACATTGTCTAGTTTTCTGTGATTATGGTTTCAGTGTGTCTGCCCTCTGATGCCCTCTTGCAACACCTACCATCTTACTTGGGTTTCTCTTACCTTAGACGTGGGGTATCTCTTCACGGCTGCTCTAGCAAAGCGCAGCCGCTGCTGCTCCTTACCTTGGATGAAGGGTATCTCCTCACAGCCTCCCCTCCTGACCTTGGATGTGGGTTTGCTCCTCTTGGCTGCCTCCCCTGACCTTGGGCGTGCAGTAGCTCCTCTATGCTGCTCCTGTGCCATCGCAGCCTGGCACTTTTGGTCACTGCCCTTGACCTTGGGCGAGGGGTAGCTCCTCTCGGCCATGTCATTCAGTTGTGTGTCCAACTCTTTGCAACTCCATGGACAGCAGCACACCAGGCTTCCCTGCCCTTCCACCCCAAGCAAAATGGCTGTCTGGGGAGGCCTTACAAATAGCTGTGAAAGAAGAGAAGTGAAAAGCAAAGGAGAAAAGGAAAGATATAAGCATCTGAATGCAGAGTTCCAAAGAATAGCAAGGAGCAATAAGAAAGCCTTCCTCAGTGATCAATGCAAAGAAATAGAGGAAAACAATAGAATGGGAAAGACTAGAGATCTCTTCAAGAAAATTAGAGATATGAAGGGAACATTTCATGCAAAGATCGGCTCAATAAAGGACAGAAATGGTATGGACCTAACAGAAGCAGAAGATATTAAGAAGAGGTGGCAAGAATACACAGAAGAACTGTACAAAAAAGAGCTTCACAACCCAGATAATCACAATGGTGTGATCACTCACCTAGAGCCAGACATCCTGGAATGTGAAGTCAAGTGGGCCTTAGAAAGCATCACTACGAACAAAGCTAGTGGAGGTGATGGAATTCCAGTTG
>NW_011495022.1:5589665-5602476 GCF_000754665.1 Bison bison bison | reverse complement strand
GATGATGCTGTGAAAGTGCTGCACTCAATATGCCAGCAAGTTTGGAAAACTCAGCAGTGGCCACAGGACTGGAAAAGGTCAGTTTTCACTTCAATCCCAAAGAAAGGCAATGCCAAAGAATGCTCAAACTACCGCACAATTGCACTCATCTCACATGCTAGTAAAGTAATGCTCAAAATTCTCCAAGCCAGGTTTCAGCAATACGTGAACTGTGAACTTCCTGATGTTCAAGCTGGTTTTAGAAAAGGCAGAGGAACCAGAGATCAAATTGCCAACATCTGCTGGATCATTGAAAAAGCAAGAGAGTTCCAGAAAAACATCTATTTCTGCTTAATGACTATGCCAAAGCCTTTGACTGTGTGGATCACAATAAAGTCTGGAAAATTCTGAAAGAGATGGGAATACCAGACCACCTGATCTGCCTCTTGGGAGATTTGTATGCAGGTCAGGAAGCAACAGTTAGAACTGGACATGGAACAACAGACTGGTTCCAAATAGGAAAAGGAGTACGTCAAGGCTGTATATTGTCATCCTGCTTATTTAACTTATACGCAGAGTACATCATGAGAAACGCTGGGCTGGAAGAAGCACAAGCTGGAATCAAGATTGTCAGGAGAAATATCAATAACCTCAGATATGCAGATGACACCACCGTTATGGCAGAAAGTGAAGAGGAACTAAAAAGCCTCTTGATGAAAGTGAAAGAGGAGAGTGAAAAAGTTGGCTTAAAGCTCAACATTCAGAAAACTAAGATCATGGCATCTGGTCCCATCACTTCACGGCAAATAGATGGGGAAACAGTGTCAGACTTTATTTTTTTGGCCTATAAAGTCACTGCAGATGGTGACTGTAGCCATGAAATTAAAAGACGCTTACTCCTTGGAAGGAAAGTTATGACCAACCTAGATCGCATATTCAAAAGCAGAGACATTGCGTTGCCAACAAAGGTCCGTCTAGTCAAGGCTATGGTTTTTCCAGTGGTCATGTATGGATGTGAGAGTTGGACTGTGAAGAAAGCTGAGCAGCGAAGAATTGATGCTTTTGAACTGTGGTGTTGGAGAAGACTCTTGAGAGTCCCTTGGACTGCAAGGAGATCCAACCAGTCCATTCTGAAGGAGATCAGTCCTGGGTGTTCATTGGAGGGACTGATACTAAAGCTGAAACTCCAATACCTGGCCACCTCATGCAAAGAGTGGAAAAGAGTCATTGGAAAAGACTCTGGTGCTGGGAGGGATTGGGGGCAGGAGGAGAAGGGGACAACAGAGGATGGGATGGCTGGATGGCATCACTAACTCGAGGGACATGAGTTTGAGTGAACTCTGGCAGTTGGTGATGGACAGGGAGGCCTGGCGGGCTGTGATTCATGGGGTCGCAAAGAGTCGGACACGACTGAGCGACTGAACTGAAGTTTATGTTGAGATTAAAAGGAAGAAAAACTGAGATAACTGAGTCTTTGGTAAACTCATTATACCAAACATCTAATATAAAATTATCATAGAGTCATAGAATTTTTGGACTGGAGTCTTAGGGATTAAATGTTTAAATTCAAATATCATGAATTTTATACATATTTATACATATTTTAAGTTCTATGGAATCTCTATCCTTTCTGATACTCTAAAACTGTTTGATAATAATGTTTTTGGTGCCAGAAATGCCAGTGACTATGGAATTTTCATATATGTTTAATTTGTTACTTCTGCTGGATGAGCAGTGTTTTAAGTCTGATTAGTTTCTTTAGTCAACAAAAGGGATCATATAACAGCATAAATCTGTTTTTTTAAAGGTAGAATTTATTGAGTGCTTCCAATGTATTAACTGTATTTTATATTTGACCCCATTTAATCCTCATGGCATTTGAGTCCCAAACTTTCCTCACAGGCTTCCACTGATCTGAATAAGGCAACTTCTTAAAACCTCAACTTTTTTATCCATAAAATCAGGATGATATACCTATCAAGGTGTTGTGAAGATTTAATGAGACAATATAGGGAAATACTGGGTAAACTGTAAAGTCCTATTTAAATACTAATTACAATTTTTCTTGTTCCTAATGTAACATCATTTACAATATTTTCACCAAAAATCTCTTTTCTAAAATATCTGCACTCACAGGCTGCTTGATAAACTTAGTTGAGCACACTTGGATGGGGTAATGACTATGATCACAGAATATTAATCCTAGGAGGGCTCATTGTACCTTCAGTTACCTATTTTGCTCAGAATTTTCCAGCAAAGCTTAAGTAACTCTCAGGAAATCATCTTCCTGGATGATACATATGCATGGTCAAAGGACCAGTCACTGTGCAAATGGAGAAACTTGGAGATAAATGAAAATTTCAAGTTAAAAACCTTTGAAAGTTTTTGAAATTTCATTGAATCTGAAAAATCAGAAATGCATCATTACGGGGAAGGGAACATAGAAAAATATTAAATATACCTTTCCTTAAGATGTTAAATGAGGTTCAGTCATAGGCTGATCTCAATCTGCAGCTAGTTTAAATAAAACAAATTTTAGCTCTAGTTTTTTTTTTTCTCACTTAGCTTTGGGCAAAAAGAGTCAGAATATTGTAAAATGGCCAAAAGTTAGAGTGAAGTCCATGAACTTAATGACAAGTTCTTAAAATCTGTGCAGTTGAGACCAACTACCTCATAAAGTATAGGTTACTATTACCACATTCTTTTCATGAATAGGGAAATCAAAGTTATAAGAGATTAAAGGACTTGACCAAGATCAGTGGAAGCCAGTCAGGGAAGAATCTCGGATTTATAGAACAAATCCTTTTATAGAAGAGCTCACAGGGACATCTCTGCCACAAAGGATAATGACTTTCAGTACAAGCAAATTTATGTTCTCATCTTTGAACCCAAGAAAGCATCATCTTCCACAGACAAAATCAAGTTTATATATATGTATGTAAATATGTATCAAAACAATTCTATGTTTTAAAAGCATGTATCTCAACAAATCTTTGTCTTTTGGAAGTATGAGGCAAGTGAAAAAACATAAGGTGAATTATGGCTTGAGAGGGAAAGTTAAACAACAAAAACACTGAAATCAGTTACAGTTAACTTTCCTTTCTTTCTAAACTAACATCCTTCCTCTGACCTCAGTTCAAGATAGATGTGAGAGATTTCACAATATGAATGAGACTTGAATGACTTCAGAATAATACTTTAAATTGTCACACAGCCACTTTTGACTAAGGATTTAAAAATATTTATGAATAAACCCCTATTTATTATTATTCTTAGAAGGTACTGGTAACACACACATATAATCCAAAGTATGCCTTGTGCACACAAGGAGCTAGAGCAGATAAAAGATATTATCCACATTTCTGAGGGAAGGATCTTCTGGATCACTGGGCTCTACAATACTCTACTTCCTTTCACATAGCTAGATTTTATGTTGTGTTGTGCTCAGTCCCTCAGCCATATCCAACTGTGACCACTCTTTGTGACCCCATGGACTGTGTAGCCCACCAGGTTCCTCTGTCCATGGGATTCTCTAGGCAACAGTACTGTAATGGGTCGACATTTTCTACTCCAGGGGATCTTCCCAACACAGGGATCAAACCAGGGTCTCTTGAATCTCCTGCATTGGCAGGCAGATTCTTCACCTGTGGGCCACCTGGGAAGTCCCAGATTTCTATGTTTGATAGTGTGAAATTATCATCGAATTTAGAAATTAGAGTTTCAGTTCAGTTCAGTTCAGTCGCTCAGTCATGTCCGACTCTTTGCGACCCCATGAATTGCAGCACGCCAGGCCTCCCTGTCGGAGAAGGCAATGGCACCCCACTCCAGTACTCTTGCCTGGAAAATCCCATGGACGGGGGAGCCTGGTGGGCTGCTGTCTTGGGGTGGCACAGAGTTGGACGTAACTGAGCAACTTCACTTTCACTTTTCACTTTCATGCATTGGAGAAGGAAATGGCAACCCATTCCAGTGTTCTTACCTGGAAAATCCCAAGGACAGGGGAGCCTGGTGGGCTGCTGTCTTGGGGTTGCACAGAGTCAGACACGACTGAAGTGGCTTAGCAGCAGCAGCAGCAGCAGGCGTCCCTGTCCATCACCAACTCCCAGACTTCACTCAAACTCACGTCCATCGAGTCGGTGATGCCATCCAGCCATCTCATCCTCTGTTGTCCCCTTCTCCTCCTGCCCCCAACCCCCAAATTCTGCCACTAAAGATGAGTAGCTGTATAATTTTGACAATCAAATAACCTCTCCAGGCCTGGTTTGCTCATCTTGAAAATGCTTATGTACAGGAGAGAGATTGGAAGAAGGGTAAGATACGCCAGCTCAGTGTTTCCAAAACTGTCTTGAGGCTCACAGGCAGGGGTGGGCTAGAGTCAGAAGCTTTTGAGGCAATGCACCTTGTGTTTGACATTGGTCACGGTGGGACTATTTATACCATAAAGTTGGTAAATGCTGCAAATAAGGGCCTCATCCTTTCCCAAGAGCTGGTTGTTAAACATCCACCAGCATTCTACTAGTTACCATGCTTTTTTCTTTTTTTTGGTTGTACCCCATGACATGCAGAACTTCCCCAACCAGGGATCGAACCCATGCCCCTTGTAGTGGAAGTGCTGAATCTTAACCATTGGACTGCCAGGAAAGTCCCTTAGATGCTTTTTGAATAGAGCTTCCTGCCTGCCTATGCAGCAGACATAAGACGCCCGGGTTTGATCCCTGGGTCAGAAAGATCCCCTGGAGGAGGCCATGGCAACCCACTCTAGCATTCTTGCCTGGAGACTCCCACGGACAGAGGAGCCTAGCAGGCTACAGTCTATAGGGTTGCAAAGAGTCAGGCATGACTGAGGTGAGTTAGCACGCGCACACACAGGTTTTGGAAGCACAAGCTTTCTCCATCCCTCTCTCCTTCCTTCTCTCCCTTCTTCCTTTTCTCCTTCCCTCTTTCCTTTCTCCCTTCTCTTGCTCTGACAAGTAATGTGATTCTTGAGGAAGAGCTATGCATTACCTCCCATTACAAAACTTTACAAAAATGCTTTTCAGGCATGTCTCTTAATCCTTAACGTTCCATTCCTTACTGGGACTGATTAAATCTTTTTATACCTCTCTTCTTCTCCAGTTTCTCTGAGATCTATTTCTTCGTTTCTTTCTCAGCACATCATATGTTTTTGTATGAAATAAGACAAAGTATATTTAGAGAATAAAATATAAAAGTTCCTACCCTCCCCAATCAGTAGAATTTTTTTTCTTTTTCTTTTTTTTTTTTTTTTTTTCTACTATGGGTCTGCTGAGCCTGTAATATGCTAACGTCCATTGTGAGCCTCCAGAGGAGACATTTCCAACTATTTCCACCCAGACACTGCTTCCCCAAATACTTACTAACATGTTGAAGTATGTGAATATTTTTTGGAAGACTAATTTTCTGAAAAAATGGATGAACGGATTTCTAAAGAAGCCTTTAAGTTGCAAAATTATACTAAGTATATGATTCTAAAAATGGTTATGATTTCCAATATAGGATGAACCACGTGATATATGGAGGTCCTAGTTTTTGGATGAGCCTGTGAAATGAAGACAAACGATTCTGTTGATTTACTTCCAGGATGGTGAAGATTCAAGTATTGAAATGGTCACATCTCTTTTGCTGTTTCTCTAGAAATATATAGAAGAGAAGATTTTGTGAAATTTTAAGAAATGCTATGCTGTTGCCCTAACCTAAAACATCCTGGAAATGCAGCCTGTTTATAGTGCCTCTTGAAACAGAAGATCAATGACTATTCTCACTAAGAACTAAGTGTGTTTAAAAATATATCCACAGGTATATAGAGATAAAGAGACAGACTGATGACTAAATAGACATATAGCTTCAAAGATTCTAGGAGAAATTTAGAATACATGAATTCCATTTAAAGCCTGGCTTTTACTTCTACTAATCCTGTTCACTAGATTAAAATAATATCTATGATATATTTGCAAGGTTATGTCTATGCTTCAGCCAGTGTTAAGGGATGCTATAAGACTCATTCTCTCTTAAGGAAAATTAACCCAATTAACTCTTTTGATTTATTGTCAGAGATCTTTTAAAGATAAATTACAGCTAAATTGTAGTTATTGAAAACAGATCATTTGCCTGTGAAATATAGTATCATTATGAACATGAATGTGAATGCCAGGTTCAGTGCCTTTTTTAGACTAGGTTCAGACTACTAGTGTTCTTGTTAGGTTGAATTAGTATATGGATTCTGATAATTGCTATTAAAATAAGGTGAGATGTTAAAAGACTAAAGTAAAGGAAAAGGCCAAGGGAGATGACAACATGGATTAAAGGGATTATTGAACTCTTACGCCAGAACACAGAGATAAATCTTAAAGATAGCTTTCTTTAAACTCATTCTGTATCTTATTGAAGAAAGCAAAAAAAAAATAAAATAAAACGAACAACTCCGTCTGGTCTCATTGCGCTAAATGCTACTGCTGAAAGGGTGTGAGACTGAAGGGATCCAGTGGCGAGTTGTAAGTGACACATGCACAGACCTGTTAACAATTAACCTTTTTCTCCCTGTTGGAATTCACAGGGGACTTGGCCCACAGGAAACTAGAGTTAGCTTTCTTCTCAGCAGTTCGGAGAAAATGCTTTTAGCAGAAAATCCTGCCTGTGGACCATATATTGAAGATCACGTCGAGAATAAGTCAAGGTAACATCGCCGTCCACAGGTCAGTGAAGTGTTGAAAGAAGGTGGAATTGATGGTGGCCGGGAAGACATTAAGTGTAAAGACTGAATAATGTCAAAATCCAAGGCAAAATGAATATGGAAAATAAAGATATTACAAACAAACTCCTGTCAGAAGTGAAGATAAGCTAGGGTGATTTTCACATTATTTTTTATGATTCCAAAGGGATAGATTTGGAGCAGGAAATGGCAACCCACTCCAGTATTCTTATCTGGAAAAATCCATGGACAGAGGAGCCTAGTGGGCTACAGTCCAAAAGGGTCACAAAAAGTCAGACATGCTGAGTGACTGAGGATGCAAAGGACAGATTATGAATTCCTGCTTACTTTGAGGATGAATATACATGAAATGCCAGTGATACAGTGATGGAGACACTTTTTATTTTCTCTTCTCAAAAAGGAGATACTTTAGCTTAAGGGAAATTACTCTTCTATGAAGATTGTTTTAGGAAAAGAAAGAAAAAAATGATAAAATGAACTGAATTCATATTAGCAGTAGACTAAAATTATTGTCTGAAAACTCCATGCAACTTTTTGAACTATTGTATATCCAGAGTCTAACACATATTAGGCAAATAATACCTATTTGCTGAGTAAACAGTGAGTAAATGAATACATAAGTTTTAAATGGAGGTGAATAGAGACGTTAGTGAGCAAACAGAAAAATATAAGGGAAAGCTAGCTAGATACTTTTACACGTGTCCAACCCAAGTGGATGGATTCAGGTTTTCTTTTTGGCAAATTAATATTACTATTATTTATAATAAGCACATAGTTCCATCATGTTTAGCTAATAGTTGTAATCTTTTTGTATTTTCCCCTTTTATTCCAAAACCTTTATTTCCACCAATGGTGGGAGTTAACTCTAGGATCCTAGGAGTGTTGAAGAACTCTCTCTCCAGGGGAAGTGGACACCCTCAATTCATGGCAGAACTGGGTGATTGTAGAGAAAGCCCTCACCCTCAAGGGTCTGTAAGCACCATCCCCTCCTCTCCACACTCTAGAGGTTGTCCAGTCACTTTCTCTCACTTCTCCAGGTCCCACTTACTATTTGAAACCTGTCTATACTTGTGCCTTACAACCACAAGGATGTGAATCTCTTACACACTCTATAGCAGGATCCACACTACCAAGCACACTCAAGCCCACTTTCAGATCCTGAGGACCAGCTTTGGCAGAAAAGCTAGCTATTGTATCTTTGGAGGGAAGGTCAGACTTGGTTCCCAGTTCCCTCAAGGAGATTTAACTAGTTCACCTTCAAGGTCATGCTCAGATCTAACAGTCAATTAATTTTTATTTTCATGGTTCTAGGAGTCTAGGACCTTAAGAAGGAGTAACCACAGAATACGAAAGGCCCATTTCAAAGGTCTGGCCTATATTTGATGGTCCCGGTGGATGGAAGGAGCAGAAAAACTACACTGAGGAGGTTGCTGTGGACAATAGCATGTGTAGGTGACTGCCTCCGAGGGTTCCTCAGAAAGGATGCTTATACGTGCTGCCAACTTCTGGAGGTGTGGGGGATGGGTAGGGGGATGTCAGGGCTTGTTTGCCATCTGGCTCAATTACTGAAAAGACTATGAGCCCTTTCCCACCCACAACTTGGTGTGTATTTCAAAACTAAAATATTTTTTCCCCATGAGGCTCAAAATTTATATACAGTAAAATGAAAATTGTATTTTTTTTTAAAGTTTTTCTGCTTGTTAAATTCTGGAAATCTTCAAAATTCAAGTTGAAATTTTCTCACTGCTATTGCAAGCATGCATTTGGGTCTTCTTATTTGAAAATCTCACACTGACACTGATCTTGGGTCTGAAGTTTTTGTTCTTGTTTTTGAGAAATGCCAACTGAATAATTCTATCAGTCAGCCATCTGTGGAGAACCATAAATCTAAAACCCAGATCTGGGTGTACACTATAGGTGTACAGATTAACCCCACAAAATGTCTCCAGCCCTTTTCCCATTTCTGTAATTCAATAGCCTTCTCATCAATTCTAGGGCTTTATCGATGACTTCTGTGCCAGTGGTTCCAGAAAGCCCTCTCCAGGTCTACCCTGGATGATCCTCAAATTGTCTTCTCCCTGCTGCTCAACCACCAAGTTCTCTTTCAATTTCTGCAACATTCTCTCTGCCATGTAGCCTGCAAACTTGACATGATTTTTGAATGGTTCTACTTCTTTAATTCATCTCTTCTTTTAACGATAGCTGTTGTGTCCTTTTCATGCACCATGTATTAGGAACTGGGGATATAGGTGCTCCTGCTCTCTAGCAGTAGACAAGCAGGCTTGGAGTATATCTTGTATCTTGCCCCTTCCATTCTACTCCCTTAGTTCCAGTTCTCATGGCCTTGCACTAATGCTGCTGCTGCTTCTAAGTCGCTTCAGTCGTATCTGACTCTGTGCGACCCCAGAGATGGCAGCCCATCAGACTCCCCCTGGGATGGGGATTCTCCAGGCAAGAACACTGGAGTGGGTTGCCATTTCCTTCTCCAATGCATGAAAGTGAAAAGTGAAAGTGAAGTCGCTCAGTCCTGTCCAACTCTTAGCGACCTCATGGACTGCAGCTTACCAGGCTCCTCCGTCCATAGGATTTTCCAGGCAAGAGTCCTGGAGTGGGGTGCCATTGCTTTCTCCTTGCACTAATGCTAGGTTGTGCTGCTGCTGCTGTTAAGTCACTTCAGTCGTGTCCGACTCTGTGTGACCCCATAGACGGCAGCCCAGCAGGCTCTGCCATCCCTGGGATTCTCCAGGCAAGAATACTGGAGTGGGTTGCCATTTCCTTCTCCAATGCATGAAAGTGAAAAGTGAAAGTGAAGTCGCTCAGTCGTGTCCGACTCTTGCACACCATGGACTGCAGCCCACCAGGCCCCTCCATCCATGGGATTTTCCAGGCAAGAGTACTGGAGTGGGGTGCCATCACCTTCTCCGAGGTTGTGCTAATGCTGATCTTTTAACCCAGTTTACACAAGGGACTGGCAGATCCATCTTCTCCAGATAGAAACAATCATGTCATGCCTTTGCTCAAAACCTTCAGCTGCTTCCCATTCCCTACTGTGACACAGCCCTTTGTAGCAGAAGGAACACAGGGCCGAGAGTCTGCAGGCTGGGTCGTGGAAGAGCACGGGCTACAGTGGAAATCGAGTAGGTCTCTAATCCCGGCTATGCCTGAAACTCACTGTCAGACTTGGGATAGTTTTCTGGATCTTTGTTTCCTTCTCAGTAATGGGGTGAAAGGTTGGGGGTTTGGTGTGATGAATTCTAAACACTCAGCTCCTATTTTCTATTTTGCTATTATTCTATTTTCAGAACCCTACCCCTCTGCAGACTCAGGGGTCTTTGAACTATGGTATATTGTCTGGTGTGCTACTGATTTTAAAAGAAATTTAAGTAAAACCTTCTAAGAATTACTGCTTTTCTCTATGGAATTGGAAAAGCTCCTTTGTTTTACCTCCAGAAAGAGATGGTTTAATTATTCTCTGCTCTTTTCTTTCTCATTGTGAAAATTATCACCACCAGTGCAACCATTAGCTTCTACACACACACACACACACACACACAGCTACTCACAGTTGGCTTAGGTTAATTCAGAAAGGGAACATTGGAAAAACTAAGGCTAGCTCTGCTGCAGTCCATGGGGTCGCTAAGAGTCGGACACGACTGAGCGACTTCACTTTCACTTTTCACTTTCATGCATTGGAGGAGGAAATGGCAATCCACTCCAGTGTTCTTGCCTAGAGAATCCCAGGGATGGCGGGGCCTGGTGGGCTGCCGTCTATGGGGTCGCACAGAGTCGGACACGACTGAAGCGACTTAGCAGCAGCAGCAGTAGTAGCAGCAACGTTTCATTAATCAAAATGCTTAAAGTTTATAGCTATAAACAGAGGCACCTCTTCTGGTGCTCAATAAACATTAGGGCAGGTTGGGCAACAGTTACTCTCTCCAGGTTGGTCTTCCGCCACTGGCTTTGGCAGTGTCTTTTCGGGGGCACCCAGCTCAGAAAGACAGATAATGATTCTTTCTGTTTCTAAGAGGCTTCAGCCTCCTTTCTATCGATCTACCTTTAGGAGTCTGAGGTGGCAAGTTTGGTGTCTTTGAAGCACTGCTTTTAAGAGTAGCCATTTCAACATGGGAAACAAATATGGTTATGAATATATTTGGATTTGTATTAGAAAAAAAAAAATCCTACGTTCCCAGAGCAGACGTATGCAAGCTGATTCCCACCCCGCCCCCTGCCCCTTTGACGATTCTGTGACAAATTTGTTGTTGAGTTATAGTCATCACAGTTACATAAGGAACAGCAAGAAAAAATGATAGCCCATCATATATTACCTTGATGTTCCTGTGTTATTCAGGGTGATTGTACTGATTCTAGAGGTATATCATATTGACTACCAGCTCTGAGTCTTACCCACTGCTGTGCCCCTTCTGTGACCTCTGCAGCTACGAGTCCTGCCTGCTGGCTTCTTGGGGACCTTGTGTGTGCAGAGAAGAGGATGATGGGTAGATAATGAGAACCAGTTCTCCATCTTATTATCACATTTGTATTTTTGTACTTGAATTGCTCTTACAGAATAGCAATTGGTAGACGTGGTTAGAGAGAAAATAATATACCTTAGGGGACTGTTACATGGTTCACAGACAGGTTTTGATGACTTCTTTTTAAAATTGTGTCTTATAAAACCATGTCCAAATTATTTAGAATATAATTATTAATTTCTTAGTAGAATAAACTTAAGCTAGATTATTTTGGTGGCTATTGTGTATATATGAGTAAAGCAAGTTATAGGAATTTTGTGTTTTTCCCTGTATTTTTCATTATGTTGGTCTTAAAGACAGAAGTTAGACTACCTTTTAAAAAATCGTATTTCCTGTATTTTTTTTTTTTACCTCCATACTTGTCTATTTCTCTCCTCAGATAAGATGTTATTATTCTTTCTTAATTGAGTTGATTTTTTTTGAGTTGATATTTATAAAGCACTGAAACAGGATCTGGTACATGGCATATGCTTAATAAGATAATTATAAAAATTAATTAAGAATTAAAAAACCCAGCAATATTTTTTTTTGGGAAAATTCCAGTAACTTTGGCATTATCAGCTGCTTTCATTGGAAAGTGATTTTAGAATTTACTCTCTATAAATGAGATTTCAAACCAGATTAAAACCAATATTTCTGTTTAAAAATATATTAAATTTATTTTACACAATTATTATTCATGCTTATTGTAGAAAGTGTATGCAAATACAGGTAAAAAAGTATTCCAATGCCTAGATACAATAACCTTAATATTTTATACATTTTCCAGAATTTTTTCTTCTGTGTATATATATACTGTATATACGTATTTAAAAATATAAATGCTTGTGCATATTAAATGATATGTTTAAAGGGATACACTCACATATTTACATAATTTAAATATATATTTTAGTGGAATCTGTTTTTCTCATTCATTCGCATGATAGCTTAACAAACCCCTACAAAGCAGTTTAAATTATTGCCATGTTGATAACCACGAAGCAGGCCCTGAGCTTTGTGCTCTACATGTTATTCTGTCTGGTCCTTATAACTCCTAAGAGATAGCTACTATTCTGTCCCCATTACAAAGGAGGATCTGAGGGTTAGAATAAGGAATTTAGTAAGGCCACATAGTTGGTATCTGACTAGTCTACTATGTTCTGAATCACTGGACTTTAATGCTAGACATCTCTGGGACAAGGATAATAATTCATTATATATATTATATATTAGTATATAATATATGTAATTCATTATGATAATTCAAGGGTAATAATTTCATTACTTTTGTAAGACTTAGGGTAACATCTTCATAAAAAGTCAGTCATCACAAGCTGCAAATTACATTCAATCCATTTTCTATACTTTGGTACCTGTGTTCAGCTTGTTAAGATTTCCACAGCATGAAAATCCAAAAGACCTAGGCTTCCATAGTGGCTCAGTGGGAAAGAATCTGCCTGACAATGCAGGAGACACGGGTTTGAACGGTGATATGGGAAGATCCCACATGCTACGGGAGCCACAACTAGCCTGTGGGCCACAACCGTTGAGCCTGTTTGTGCTCTAGAGCCTGGAAGCTGCAACAAGAGAA
>NW_011495022.1:5573406-5589565 GCF_000754665.1 Bison bison bison | reverse complement strand
ACCCAGCAACAAAGACCCAGTACAGCCCAAAATAATAAAAATATAAATAAATAAAATTATATAAAAAATCAAAAGATCTGAGTTTTTGTCCCATCTCAATTCAAATCAATTGTGTGACCTAACACATCATTGTTCTTCTATTAGTGTCTTTTTTTTTTTTAAATTTTATTTTATTTTTAAACTTTACGTAATTGTATTAGTTTTGCCAAACATCAAAATGAATCCATCACAGGTATACATGTGCTCCCCCTCCTGAACCCTCCTCCCTCCTCCCTCCCCATACCATCCCTCCAGGTCTTTTTTATCATCCCTGACAAGAATGGGCTTGGGCTTCCCTAGTAGCTCAGATAGTAAAGCATCTGCCTACAATGCAAGAGACCCAGGTTTGATCCCTGGGTCCGGAAGATCCCCCGGAGAAGAAAATGGCAACCCACTCCAGTACTCTTACCTGGAAAATCCCATGGACTGAGGAGCCTGGTAGTACAGTCCATGGGGTTGCAAAGAGTTGGACACGACTGAGCGACTTCACTTTACTGACAAGAAGGGATTGGGCCAAGAGTTATTTACTCACTACAATTTATTGATCACATTTGAAAAGATAAGTTAGATATCAGGATAATGAAAGAAATAAGATATTCCTCTCCTCAAGGAGCTTCCCTCCAGATGGCTGGGACTAAGCTTAGGTGTGCTTTGACAGAGGGCCGAGATTTGTGCTGGCAGAACGGGAGAAATGAGCCACACCTCCTTCAGCCATCTCAGCCCCTAAACTCAGGACTCGAAAATGACTGGTTCCTTCAAATGTAATTCACTGCAAGGTGAAAAATATATGTTTACTGAAGCTTTCAAAATAAAGTCATAGGATAGTAGCTTAATTCACTTAAACACAATTGCAGTGACAGTGTGATATTAGAGACAGTTGACTGTTCATTTTATGGTGGCATAAAAGTTTGAGTCTGTTTTTGAGTTGGCTTATTATAAACTGAGAATTGATTTGGGCTTTGTGAAATGAAGGATGCCATCATTTTCTTTTGTTTCACTTAAAAATAAAGACAAGCTATGCAATGATGAAACTCACTTCATAGAGAAGGGATACTTGTGGGTTTTCTTTGTAAATAATGCTGGAAAATCTTTAGATAAATGGTTGGAAATAAAAGCCTCACATTTCTTATGTCTTAGTAAAATATTTGGAAAAGGAAAAAGTTCAAATCTTATTTTGTTAAAGTAAATTAAGCAGCACATTTCTAGAGAAATTTCTGTAACTTGTTTATTTTGTTTTATTTGCATGCTTCAGCTTTCTACAGGGAGATTATAATCCTGATTTTTACTGAAATAAAATTGTTTTTTTACTGAAATAAAATTGTAAACCCTTCCTATTGGTGCGAAAGTGGAAGTGTTAGTCACTCAGTCATGTCTAATTCTTTGTGACCCCATGAACTGTAGCCCATCAGGCTCCTCTGTCCATGGTGATTCTCCAGGCGAGAATACTGGAGTGGGTTGCCATTTCCTTCTCCAGGGGATTGTCCTGAGCCAGGGATTGGTCTCACATTGCAGGCAGATTCTTTACCATCTGAGCCACCAGGGCAGCCTTTCATTGGTGTAGGAAATAAAAATTTGCATATTGTATTACTAAATATTGCTGCCGAAATATTCATAACCTATTGACTTTGCAACACTTTACATTCTAAGACTTCTCAAGGATAGGCTTCAATAGTTTGATAAATAAGGTAACCAAATTACCATTTATTTATTTACTGTAAAAATCACCGCTAAAAAAAGGAGTATGCTTATTGTAAGCATGGAGGAATGGCAGTTTAACCACATTCAATTTAAATTTAAAGAGGCAGATATGTAGGGGGAGGAAGAGGAGGAAACGGGGAGGCGATGGACTTAATTCATGCATCCTTATCAATGATTTCACTTAAGGGCCTCTGAAGTCCCCACCAGGGCACTGCTGAGCCAATGCGGGGTGTCCCTACACCCACACTCAGGAGGTAACACTATCCAAAGAGCAGTCAAGCTCTAGGATCATGCTCTCTTAGGTTTGTCCTAGGGCTTTTTCCGCTATACCACCTTGTAGGGACTCATGATTATTTTGGGGGGGTGAGGAGTGGGGCAGGTCCAAGTGGACTCTACTTAGATCTTCATGGTTCAAGAAGGATAGTGGTGTTAACTATACTATATCTCAAAATGTCTGCTAGTGACTCTATTGCGTTATAATTTAGCCTCAAAGTCAAAAGAACAGTTGATGTTAAGTAACCTTAAACATAAGTGATGCATGAGTTGTAAGTGTTATAAAATGCAAGGGAAAATCACAAAACCATGGACTCAGATTTCCAATTTAACAGTCCTAAACTTCCTGGGCACCCTTTGAAAATGGAATTTGTACAGGTCACATTTCATTAATTAAACTTGATCCTGAGCTGTGAAGTTCTTCGGTGAATTTCGTGTATAATATCTCCCTGGTTCTATCATGAAGAACATGCACAGTACTTTGTAATTATGCAGAGAAGACAAACATTACTTGTTATTATTTGAGTATCTCTTTCTTCAAGTGCTTTTCCTCCAAGTGCTGTGTGTTTTGAGGTTCTGATTTGTGTGTAGATGGAGGGACATGTGGATCACAGAAAGCGCCACAATAATAGACGGTATGCAGAGAGATAAGAGAAACTACATATCTCCTCCTTTTTTGATAAAAATGTTATTTGTCAAAAGCACTCATTTTCTAGGTATTTTTTAAGAATAAATGACCCCTTTCAATCTTAGGACTCTGCTTTTGGAGATTAATCTCAGAGTTAGGCAAAGAAGATGATAACCCCCGTGACAGGCTTTCTGATTTTATTGCTGAATTTGCCTCTTAATTTTTCCCAGCTGGGGCACCTTTGCTCAGGGGAGACTTTCTTGATGTATGCCAGTCAAAATGCTATTATTTCTAAACAAAATGCAATCTACATCTCCTCTAATCGACAAATCTCAATGATTATAATGCAGTATTTTAAAACCAGAAGGACTCTGAGTTGCTGGGGACCAAGAAGCCAATGAGAGATGGGGCCATGGATCATGTGACATGGAGCCTCGGCAATAAAAGAAGAGGTAAAGGGGTGAGATAGGTGGAGATAAAGGTGAAAGCATTTTTATTACTTGGCAATCCATCATTTTAAGGAGGCAAGAGCCCCAAAGAACAATGGAACTATGCAGATACAGTGAATTTGGCTGAAGAAACAAATGTTACTCTACAATGGGGTTGTGAGTTGACAATATCTATTTATTGGACACAGTGTAGAGAACTGCACCAGGAATTATGCCAGGGCTTAAATTACAGACACTTTCGGATTCACACCCCTCCTTCCTGTAACTTAGAGGGAAGGGAAAGAGGGAAGAGATATTTGTTTCCTCCCTTCCCTTAAAGTTCATACTGTAGCTAATCCCATAGTCTAGTGAAATGATTTCAAGCTATGATGGTCTTTCTTAACACTGACATCCTGTTAAGGAAAGAGGACCCTTTCCTGATTAGTACATTAATACCGTTTCATAAATTGCAGTTATCACACAGGATGAAACAAACGAAGGTAAAATGACACTTTGCTTACAGTGAGACAAGCATCTGTTGTTCAGGTTTCTTTGCTGCTGCTAAGTTGCTTCAGTCGTGTTCGACTCTGTGCGACCCCATAGACGGCGGCCCACCAGACTCCCCCGTCCCTGGGATTCTCCAGGCAAGAACACTGGAGTGGGTTGCCATTTCCTTCTCCAATGCATGAAAGGGAAAAGTGAAAGTGAAGTCGCTCAGTCGTGTCTGACTCTGGTCAGCAGCCTTCCAGGCTCCTCTGTCCATGGGATTTTCCAGGCAAGAGTACTGGAGTGGGGTGCCATTGCCTTCTCCATCAGGTTTCTTTAGGGCCCTTTAAATACAGGGCACTCTCTGCCCTCCTCTTCCCTCTTTTACTTCCCCACCACTAACTCCAGTGCCTGCATCTTTATTTGGAATAATCCCCTTGCCAAAAAAAAAAAAAAAAAAAAAAAAGGGAGCCAGTGGGAAATGAAAAGATCCTGAGCAGGCAGCTTTACAATGGCAGGAGTCTTCCCTACTCAGACCTCCCCCCAGTCAATTTACCAGAGCTTCCAGTACCACTAGGTCCTCTGTAGGGATACAGAGTACCTCTTCAGAGTGCTAAGCCTTTTACTCACTTTCAGATAGTATTTATTTAAACAAATCAGTACTTGACTTGGGGTGAAGATACTCTGATGCTGGTGTAAAAAAAAAAATACAAAGATGCTGGTGCAGAAGGGAAGGGTGAGGAGGATCAGGAGAGGAAGAGAGTGTAAGAGAGGGTGCCGGAATTCCACCACATCAGACCTCCTCTTCTGCTACTGCTGCTGCTAAGTCACTTCAGTCGTGTCCGACTCTGTGTGACCCCATATACAGCAGCCCACCAGGCTCCCCCGTCCCTGGGATTCTCCAGGCAAGAACACTGAGTGGGTTGCCATTTCCTTCTCCAGTGCATGAAAGTGAAAATTGAAAGTGAAGTCGCTCAGTCGTATCCGACTCTTAGCGACCCATGGACTGCAGCCCACCAGGCTCCTCTGTCCATGGGATTTTCCAGGCAAGAGTACTGGAGTGGGGTGCCATTGCCTTCTCTGACCTCCTCTTCGACACTTGCCCTAAATCCCACTTTCTCTGCACTTTGGTTCCCTACATCCTCCCCTAGGATTGAGAGGTAGCTACCTTATGATCTTATCACATTGTTCTGGGCTGAACTGCTTCCTCTCCAAGTTCATAATGCTGAAGTCCTAAGCCCCAATGCCTCAGAATGCGGCTGTTATTTGGAGAGAGGGCCTTTAAGGTGGTGATTAAATTTAAATAAGGCCTTCAGGATGAGCCTCATACAACCCAGCTGGTATCCTCATAAGAAGAGAAATTTTGGACACACACAGAGACATCAAGGATGCTAGAGGACAGAGGAAAGCCCACAGGAGGACACAGGAGGAAGGTAGCTTCTTCAAGCCAAGGACAGAGGCCTCAGAAGAAACCAGGCCCGCCAACACTGTAGTCTTTGGCATCTGACCCTCCAGAACTGTGATAGACTAAATTACTTTTCTTTAAGCCACCTAGGCTCTGGTATTTTGTTATGGCAGCCCCAGCAAACTAATACTACATGATGGAGCCCTGGAAAACAAAGGGGCTCTTATTTCTCTGGAGTACTGAGTCCATTTAATTACATAGAGTTCCTAAGAGTGCTTATTACCATGTGCTAAGTACTATGTCAAACATTTTACCTGTATTATCTCATCTGACTGTTAAGCTAAATCCTCTGAAACCCGCTGGAGGTCAGACTTATCTAAGAAATTCTATATTATAGTGAAGATATTTGAAAGAAAAGTTGAAAGTAATTTCTCTGTCTTATAATTTGTTGTACTGAATTACATTTCAAGTCAGTTCCAATCTAAAGACTGCTAACAATTTACCAAGATCATTAAACCAAATAACATCTTTGGTAGTAGCTTCTAGATGGGGACAGCTCTTTCAATGCCATCTTTGGGGAAAAAACTAGAAAACATATCTGTAAATAAGAACTAATTGCTATAAATTACTTTGAAAGGGAAGAATGTCAAATTAATTAAACAAATATTATTCACCCATGGATTTACAACTATATAATAATTTAGTACCTGGTTTATTCTTAAAGATTGAACACATTTCTTGTTCTTCTATGTGGGTAACATTTTGATAGTTAAGCAGAATAGATACATGTACCATCTCAATCTTTGTTGTCTAATTAAAAACTTTTTATGCATAGCAATTTTACCCTTTGCATTATCACAAGAGCTCATTTCTCATGGAAAAAAATTAGCATCAGTTTAAAAGAATATTTCTTTAATCACCAGTTCTGATTGTCAGTAGGACCATTTTGTAGATAGTTTTCAGCTGACTAACAAATCTTTTATTTTATTGGCTGTCTCATTTTGCTCTCTTTCATATTTCACATTTATGGTCTATTCAGACATTCTCCTGTTTTGTTAAGTAGGAATCTGTGTGGTCTTTGATGTAAGACATAATTTATTTGACAAGGAAATATGAGTCTGTGCCCTGAATCTACATTTAACTGATGGATTGAGAAATTTAAAAATTGCAACAAGATAGACTCTCCCCCAGATTGCCATACTGCTAGCATTTTGCTAATCTATTTGGCAGTGCATTTACATATCTGTGTCTATATATGAATATATAGAGATTCACCCAGTCATACAACAGTACCCAAGTGTTTTCATTAATAGAAAAAAGTATCTTTTTATTAATCATTGATGGTTCCTGTGGAAAAATGTTAAAGACTTCTTCCTTGAAATTAAAATCAAGATATTTATTTTATTTTATCTTTATATAGATAGTTACAGCTACACAGAGTGATCCATGATGTCTTCAAATCTATTCTGCTCATTCCTCAACCTAATAAATGGAAGTTCTGTTAGCATTTCAAGATTTATATATTTCATACATTCTCCCAAATCTATGTCCCAGTTCTGGTAATTGGAAACTTACTTGCAGCTCATTCCCTCTGCTCAAACTGCTTGTCAATTAACCTTTGCAAAATGAAAGTTTTAAAAAATACGACTTTCATATTTCAATCATGTTCATTTTCCATCACCTCAAAATGTAGAAATTAAATAACACTCGGGGGTCTGCAATGCGTTTTACATATCATTTAAGATTTAAAATTAGTCTTTAGTGCTCAGATATGACTACTATTTATATGCAATGGATTACATGGTTAAAATTACTTGTGCTGTGTATCTCCCTGCTTTGTTTATACGTATGAACAAAATACTAAGTATTCCAAAGCATTTTCCATCAATGCACACCATTTTCATTGATGTTTTTGACTGCTGTCTGTAACATGCTGGGCCATACTGAGCACTGGGGAAGAAAACAAGGATTCTACTGTATATTTGAATTTTTCATTTTAATGAACTTAGGGAATTGTTGCTCATCCTGAGCTGCTGACTACATGAGGGGAAAAAACCCAACAGCTTTTAAGAATAAAAGAACCGAAAAATGGAAAAAGCTAAATACTAAAAGTAAAAAAGATGGGAAAGTGCTGTCACCAACACCATTGACAACTATGGAGCCTGTTGTTTCAGGAGAGGTTGGAGTCGGTGGTTCCTAAGACAGGTGGTAGCTGAGTAGAGGGAAAACAGGTCCATTGTTCAATGCAGACACTTTTATTAGAGCTTCCTATTATGCAGGGAACTGTGGTTTCCCAGAGGTGAACAAACCCCGGTTCTTCCCACTTCATGAGTCCCCTCCACCCACCTCCATTCTGGACTGCTTAACTGTTTATTTGAAAATCCCTGTTTCTTCCTTGGTGTTTATTTTAATTTGTTTTACTAATCTGGTAAATTTTCCTCATGAACATCACAACCCTAGTATATATCCCTGGGGATGAAAATACAACCTTTTGTCTGAGTCAAAGGTAATCCTTCAGGCTTCTGGGAACATCTCAGCATAAACGTTTATGTCATTTACCTGCCTTTTGCCCTCCTAGATCTCAGATTCCCTCAGAAACAAAAGTTCCCATTCTTAAAATACACTCTTCCCCACTTAGAAAACCCGCTCTACCATACTTGAATTCCATTTAATAACCACTCATACTGTTTTGGAAAAATTCCAAACTTTGCCTGCCTGATTCGCTGTTTGTTTTGGAGCAATTTACTCCTTAACCTGCTAGCAGAGAACAAAGTATTAGTCTGTTCCTCTCTTGCCTCTTTCATTTTTTCCCTTTATCATTCATCATTGAATATAAGCAGAATTAAAATTCCATGGGCATTCTTACTCTGACTCTGTGAAGTGACAAGGGTTTTGGGGTGAGACGGGACTAGATTTGACTTGGGCATTGCTGCCTACTGCGTGACTCTGGGCAGCTTCACTTCCCTTTTTTGAGCCTCAATTTCCCTATTTGTAAACCCTATCTTGCAGAGCTATGCAAACAGAAACAAAACATTTAGCACAAGTTTGACACAAAGTAGGTGCCCAATAAGTTCTATTTTCTTTGAAGTAGTAGAGGATAGAGGTTAAAGGCACAAACTCTGAAGCCAGACATCCAGGGTTCATAGTACCAGCTTCACTATTTAAGATGCTGTGTGACATGGGCAGGCCACCGAACTTCTTGATGTAATAATAATTTACTTTCTAGGGTTTCTGGTGAGGATTAGATGAGCTATTATCTGGAACAGAGAATGTTATCTGGAACAGAGCCTGGTATCTGGTAAGCATTATGTAAATAAGAGGTATTCTTATTTTTCTCTCCTTCTGCAGATATAACCCTAATCTCATGAGTGTAATCATTGTTTTTTAATGAATGGAACCAAAGTTGGGCTAGGACCTGTTAGTGAGTAGCAGCTTTTGATGGCCAATCTTCCAAGCAATGTTCCCATGACTGAACTTTAACTTTTCATAAGAGAAGGAAAACGTGGAGGGTACATTCTATCTGCTCTGAGTCATGAATTGGAGAGATGGCAGCCATCACTAGGACACCAGATAAGTTGGTTGGTTATAATTCATAATCACTCTCATTTATAAGGGATATCCAGGAAATCAAGCCAAGGTTAAGGAAAGGAAAGCCCCAAGAGTGAAACTCTGAACACTAAATTCTGCATCCTACCAGTACTACTCAAAAGTGTGAAAGGAGAGGTTGCTAATTATTTCAGCAATGAAATAAGTAATAATCAACCTCATTTATTGATGTAGGCTAGAACTGAGAGTCAAATGAAATCCTAGTAGAAACTCTGTTGAGAAAAATATTCAAGATCAAATTTCTTTTTCTAGAAGTCAGTAAGAGACCCTTTAAAAAAATTTAACAGTGATGCTTGCATTTGATGTGAAGAGACCGTGATGATGGTATGAGAATTCACCAGTCAACTTCTTGGGGCTGGTGATACATAAATTATAGACCCTTATAAACACAAGTTAAAGATAAAGGAAAGATAATGTATTGAGCACAACGCTTCAGAATTTTTACTGGCTGCCCCGATTATATCCTGCCTGAGCATCAGTGTGATTAAAGCAATTGATTTTCCTTTTATCATTTCATCTTTTTATCCTGTATCAGTAGCCTCTTAATCTTTATTCATTTCTACAAACAAAGGCAATGCTTTGCCTTCATCAAACCAATGCCTTCTTTGCCTTGGTTTTTAGACCTAGTTTTGGTCCATGATGAATTGCTGAATGGTTGATTTCCTCACACTCTTTTTTGCTAACCTTTCTTGACAGCTTCTGGATTGTTCTACCTAGTAATTTGCTCCATAATAATGGCTACTGTGAGATGTCTCCTAACTATTTCCTTTATTTTTTAACAAGGATTCTTAACACCCTCTGTAGGTGACAATATGCAATTACAGATATAAACTCTCCCCCAGGGGATGGCTGCTCACAGATGCCACCAGGATTTTTGTAGTGCCACTGTTACAAGTAATGAAAACAAAGAATCAGATTCTCCAAACACCTAGTTCAAATAAAATTTTAATTAAAAGTTATGAAGGCATTTTATTGATTAACAATCTTAGTAATTAAAGAATGTGGTTGACATTTTTTTTTCTAGCTGGATTTGTTCTTCCTTTGAGATCTCTAATTGTTGTATGGTTTTACATTTATTGATAACTCTGTTTGATGAATGCAGATGCCACCTTTTACAGCCGTCGTTGACAGAGTAATCATATTGTGAGAAACACCAGGCTTATGTAGTAACAGCTGTTGCAGTTATCCATGCCGACATCCATCGGGGAAATGTGTTTGCTGCTATCACGGGTACACGATAAATGGAAGGTGCAATAAAGCACAAGCTAACATTTTGAATATCCTTACAACTCGAGGAACTTTATTGCATATTACAAGCACTTTGATCTCTGTCCAGTACTTAAGTCTTAATTATCAGACTAATTGCACAGACTATGTTCATTTTCGATGGTAATCCTTTTGTGATTAGCTTCTGTGTTCAATAACTGACTTATCCTTTAATTAAAAGGACTATTAACCTTAAGGCTGCTGCTGTGTCTTGGGATTAACCCATACAGAGTTAATGTTTAATATCATTGTAAAAGCCTTTGCTGAAAGGTGTAGCATAAAAACGTGTGGAGGAAAAGCTATGAAATGTATCTCACTTTTCTGATGTGCAAAAAAAAAAAAAAAAATCTGCTAAAGGTGAGGGTTTTAAGGAAGCCTCCTCATAGATTAAATTTCCTAAGGGCCTACCTAACTGTACAGTCACTGGATTAACCCTTTGAACCTTGTACTCATTTGCAGGAAGAAAGCCCTTACTTTAGGATAAGGCAGAGTTTTCTCTCCATGTTCAAAAATCATTACAGGTGTACGTGATCAGGGTACTTAGTTGCCTGTGGTCCAGAAGAGAGAATTTCTTTTTTTTTTAACTCTTGCAGATGAAAGGTTTTTAAAAATTGATTTCTTTGGAAAGGTTCGCAGTGGTTGGAAAAGAGAGAAAACGGAGGCACATTTATCTAAGTTCCAAGCAGAGCACAGTCAAAGTAGGTAAAACTTGGTTCACAGGTAACTAGTGAAATGGTTCAGGAGCAGATGCAGAGAGAATCAGTACCATGGTGTGGAAAGCTTGCCAAAAAGCCGATGCGGCCGCTGGAAGCACTCTACTTCTCCCTCACTTTGGCATCTGGGTTCTGCAATGAACATTTTCCCCCAGTGCACCCCATGGCCTGTGGTCTGTTACCATGCTGGTTGCTTAGGACCAGGAAGGGAGATGGTTTCTCTGATTCCTCCCTCTCTTGCTCAGATCCTCACCTGCCAGAGGAGGAGGCTCTTCATTGTGATTCCCTTTCATGGGCCCTTCATCTCTCCTCCGTGTCTTCACATGTAAAATGCAGGCTGCTGGGACCAAGGAGTTGCAGGCATGCCTTCATTCTAAGGCACCTGGGGCAACAGGCAACTTGGTAAATGTTGTTCTGTTTCATCTTTTGAGTTTTACTTCCTCTATTAGTGATGTGAAGAAAAGCCGAGCAAGAAGTTTGCGTCAATGACACATGTTTTCAAGGAATTCAGCAATGACATTAAATATTTACCAAATAAGCACTGCCATCTGTTGGGGGATTCTTCAGTGAACTATAGGGCGAGGTCCCGCCCTCCTGAAGCTTAGAGTCTAACTGGTAGGGTAGTAACTCCTTCCAGCCCACCATGCTCATTGCTGGGGGTGGCCACACAGCAAGGGAACTGACTACACCCTGAGGAGATTGTATTCTTCCTAGGTTTATAATTCCTTGGGTATTTTGTTCCTAATAATGAATAATGAGTTTGCATATAATGAGTGGGGCTGGTAAAATTTTATAAATGTTAGTGCGGAAAACCGAGAAGGCAATGGCACCCCACTCCAGTACTCTTGCCTGGAAAAACCCCATGGATGGAGGAGCCTGGTAGGCTGCAGTCCATGGGGTCGCTAAGAGTTGGACACGACTGAGCGACTTCACTTTCACTTTTCCCTTTCATGCCTTGGAGAAGGAAATGGCAACCCGCTCCAGTGTTCTTGCCTGGAGAATCCCAGGGACAGTGGAGCCTGATGGGCTGCCATCTATGGGGTTGCACAGAGTCGGACACGACTGAAGCAACTTAGCAGCAGCCCCAGCAGCAGCAGTGCAGAGAAAGTCTACCTTGGTGGTTTAGAGCATCAACTCTGGAGCCAGGTAGATACCAGTGCAAGCCCAGCCACACTAGGTTGTGTGATTATCCACTGTGTAACTGTGGATGAGTCACTTTCCTTTCTGAATCTTGGTTTCCTCAACTGTAAAATGGGGATAGTAGCAGTATTCTTGTAAGGAATCAATAAAATGGCACATATAAAGCATTTTGAACTGTAGTGTTGGAGAAGACTCTTGAGAGCCCCTTGGAGTGCAAGGAGCTCAAACCAGTCAACCCTAAAGGAAATCATTCACTGAATATTTGAAATCATTGAAATCATTCACTGAACCCTCCTGAATATTCATTGAAAGGACTGATGATGAAGCTGAAGCTCCAATACTTTGGCCACCTGATGCAAAGAACTTACTGGAAAAGACTCTGATGCTGGGAAAGATTGAAGGCAGGAGGAGAAGGGGATGACAGAGGATGAGATGGTTGGATGGCATCACCAACTCGATGGACATGAGTTTGAGCAAGCTCTGGGAGTAATTGATGGACAGGGAAGCTTGGCATGCTGCAGTCCATGGGGTTGCAAAGGGTTGGGCACAACTGAGCATTGAACTGAACTGAAGCATTTAGCACAATACGTGATGCATAGTTTAATAGTGGTTATTGTTCTCCAGATTTAAGTTTCTATGTCTTGAGAGACTGTTCAGTAGCTAAGAAAGTAGGGGGGAATATGTTACATACAGTGATTATGATGATAAAATCGCTTCTTATAATTCTGGCCTCAAATTACTCATTTGATCCTTACAGGAGTGCTATGGAGTGAACTGCTTTACTGATGACGAAACTTGGGGTAGGTGTGTGCTTTCTTTGTTCACATGTTGTAAATGAGGGACTTAAAATCAAACCAGACTCAGCCCAGCATTCTTTGGCAAGTAATTCTATTAGAGTAGAGGGAGGCACATGAATCAGGAGACTTCATTCTTTCTTGCTTCCCTACCAACTCACAGCTCAATTGTTTATCTCCTTTCACCTCAAGGTACTAAACTTAAAAAAAAATTAGAATATCTTAAGTGTATCTATTAACTATGTATTCAATATATAAAATCCTTGGTTGTTGTTCAGGTGCTCAGTTGTGTCCGACTCTTTGTGATCCCATGGACTGCAGAATGCCAGGCTTCCCTGTCCTTCCCTATCTCCCAGAGTTTGCTCAAACTCATGTCCATTGAGTCAGTGATGCTATCTAACTGTCTCATCTTCTGTCGCCCCCATCTCCTCCTGCCCTCAATCTTTCTCATCATCAGGATCTTTTCCAATTAGGTGGCTCTTTGCGTCAGGTGGCCAAGATATTGGAGCTTCGGCTTCAGCAACAGTCTTGTCAATGAATATTCAGGGTTGATTTCCTTTAGGATTGACTGGTTAGATCTTGCTCTTCAAGGAGCTCTCAAGAGTCTTCTCCAGCACCACAGATTGAAAGCATCAATTCTTGGTAATTTCCTATAATTAAAGGATGCATTAATATTTGTAAAGTTAAAAAAATCTACCCTGACTTCAATGTGGATTTCAAAATATATTTCAAAAGAGCTTACAAAGTGAATTTGCTTTTAGTAGAGAAATTTTGATTATGCATTTAACTTTGATAGCAAATCTGCATTAATTATATGATATTAATTTATATCAATTATGATTTATTAAGTCTCCAAATGGTTTGGAAGGAAGCAACAAATGAAAACCGTAATATTACAGCTAGTGTTAAAGTAAGCTAGAGTGCTATTATTCCTAGGCTACTGTTTAGGAGCACATGTGCAGGAGGGTTATTGGACTG
The DNA here is from genome assembly GCF_000754665.1 of Bison bison bison. NCBI lineage: Eukaryota > Metazoa > Chordata > Mammalia > Artiodactyla > Bovidae > Bison > Bison bison. The sequence continues at coordinate 5,576,111 of NW_011495022.1, read as the reverse complement.
TTCAACGTGTTGCTTGTAAGAAAAATGGACCAACACAATACTGGATAAAACTGGATGTGTCTAACAACAAAGACATTATCCTAAGACAATTTATTGGCTCTAACAATTCTGAGGTTGGGGGTGGGAGGACAGAAAATGTATTGACACATATATGGAAACATGGCTGGTAGTTTTAGGGGTAGATTCTATAAGCTAAATATGCATGCACACATTTTAATTTCTGCCTATTAAATGTAGGTGAAGATACTCTGTATATATTTTAAAAATAAATTGGAGTTGAAATGTCCACAATGAACAGCCTATCTCAAATAGTACAGAGAAATAGACACAATTAGCTTCTTGGGAAAAAAAAAACAAACCTGTTTAGAAATGTCTGCTAAACATAGAAAGACAAATTAAGGAATCAATCCCACTGACCACTGCAACAAAAAGAATTAAATATCTAGGAATAAACTTACCTAAGGAGACAAAAGAATTATACACAGAAAATTATGACACTGATGAAAGAAATCAAAGATGACATAAACAGATGGAGAGACATTCCATGTTCCTGGGTATAAAGAATCAATATTGTGAAAATGACTATACTACCAAATGCAATCTACAGATTCAAGGCGATCCCTATCAAAATACCAATGGCATTTTTCACAGAACTAGAACAAAAAATTTCACAATTCATATGGAAACACAAAAGACCCCAAATAGCCAAAGTAGTCTTGAGAAGGAAGAATGGAGCTGGAGGAATCAACCTTCCTGACTTCAGATTATACTACAAAGCTACAGTCATTAAGACAGTATGGTACTGGCACAAAAACAGAAACAGAGGCTGATGGAACAAGATAGAAAGCCCAGAAATAAACCCATGCACTTATGGGTACCTTATTTTTGACAAAGGAGGTAAGAATATACAATGATGCAAAGACAGCCTCTTCAATAAATGGTGCTGGGAAAACTGGACAGCTACACGTAAAAGAATGAAGTTAGAACACTTCCTAACACCATACACAAAGATAAACTCAAAATGGATTAAAGACATACATGTAAGACCAGAAACTATAAAACTCTTAGAGGAAAACATAGGCAGAACACTTGATGATATAAATCAAAGCAAGATCCTCTGTGACCCACCTCCTACAGTAACAGAAATAAAAACAAAAGTAAACAAGTGGGACCTGATTAAACTTAAAAGCTTTTGCACAGCAAAGGAAACTATAAGCAAGGTGAAAAGACAACCCTCAGAATGGGAGAAAATAATAGCAAATGAAACAACTGACAAAGGATTAATTTCCAAAATATACAAGCAGCTCATACAACCCAATACCAGAAAACCAAACAACTCGATCAAAAAATGGGAAAAAGACCTAAACAGACATTTCTCCAAAGAAGACATAAAGATGGCTAACAAACACATGAAAAGATGCTCAACATTGCTCATTATTAGAGAAACGCAAATCAAAACTACAATGAGATATCACCTCACACTGGTCAGAATGGCCATCATCAAAAAGTCTACAAACAATAAATGCTGGAGAGGGTGTGGAGAAAAGAGAATGCTCTTGCACTGTTGGTGGGAATGTAAATTGATACAGCCACTATGGAAAATGGTATGGAAAGTGAAAGTGAAAGTGAAGTTGCTCAGTCGTGTCCGACTCTTTGTGACCCCATGGACTATAGTCCACCAGGCTCCTCCATCCATGGGATTTTCCAGGCAAGAATACTGGAGTGGGTTACCATTTCCTTCTCCAGGGAATCCTCCCGACCCAGGGATCGATTCCAGGTGTCCCCATTGCAGGCGGATGCTTTAACCCAGCAATCCCTGTGGGATTGCTGAGGAAACCAAAATTGAAAAAAACACATGTATTCCAAAGTTCATTGCAGCACTATTTACAACAGCTAGAACATGGAAGCAACCTAGTTGTCCATCGACAGATGAATGGATAAGGAAGCTGTGGTACATATATACAAGGGAATATTACTCAGCCATAAAAGGAACACATTTGAGTCAGTTCAAATGAGGCAGATGAACCTGGAACTTAATATACAGGGTGAAGTTAAGTCAGAAAGAGAAAGATAAATATCATATCTGTGACTGGTGATAGAAACAAGGTCTGATGCTATAAAGAGCAATATTGCATAGGAACCTGAAAGTTAGGTCCATGAATCAAGGTAAATTGGAAGTGGTCAAATAGTAGATGGCAAGAGTGAATGTCGACATTCTAGGAATCAGTGAACTAAGATGGACTAGAATGGGTGAATTTAACTCAGATGACCATTAGATCTACTACTGTGGGCAGGAATCCCTTAGAAGAAATGGAGTGGCCATCATAGTCATCAAGAGTCCAAAATGCAGTACTTGGATGCAATCTCAAAAACGACAGAATGATCTCTGTTCATTTCCATGGCAAACCATTCAATATCACGGTAATCCAAGTCCATGCCCTGACCAGTAGTGCTGAAGAAGCTGAAGTTGAATGGTTGGCTCTATGAAGACCTATAAGACCTTTTAGAACTAATGCCCAAAAAAGATGTCCTTTTCATTATAGGGGACTGCAATGCAAAAGTAGGAAGTCAAGAAACACCTGGAGTAACAGGCAAATTTGGCCTTGGAGTACAGAATGAAGCAAGGCAAAGGCTAATAGAGTTCTGCCAAGAGAACACACTAGTCATAGCAAACACCCTCTTCCAACAACACAAGAGAAGACAGA
>NW_011495022.1:5572493-5573306 GCF_000754665.1 Bison bison bison | reverse complement strand
TTAAATTGAAGTAGGGAAAACCACTAGACCATTCAGGTATGACCTAAATCAAATCCCTTATGATTATACAGTGGAAGTGAGAAATAGATTTAAGGGACAAGATCTGATAGACAGAGTGCCTGATGAATGGTGGATGGAGGTTCATGACATTGTACAGGAGACAGGGATCAAGACCATCCCCAAGAAAAAGAAGTGCAAGAAAGCAAAATGGCTGTCTGAGAAGGCCTTACAAATAGCTGTGAAAAGAAGAGAAGTGAAAAGCAAAGGAGAAAAGGAAAGATATAAGCATCTGAATGCAGAGTTCCAAAGAATAGCAAGGAGAGATAAGAAAGCCTTCCTCAGTGATCAATGCAAAGAAATAGAGGAAAACAATAGAATGTGAAAGACTAAACATCTCTCCAAGAAAATTAGAGATACCAAGGGAACATTTCATGCAAAGATGGGCTCAATAAAGGACAGAAATGGTATGGACCTAACAGAAGAACAGAATACACAGAAGAGCTATACAAAAAAGATCTTCACAACCTTGATAATCACGATGGTGTAATCACTCACTTAGAGCCAGACATCCTGGAATGTGAAGTCAAGTGGGCCTTAGGAAGCATCATTACGAACAAAGCTAGTGGAGGTGATGGAATTCCAGTTGAGCTATTTCAAATCCTAAAAGACGATGCTGTGAAAGTGTCAGCAATATGTCAGCAAATTTGGAAAACTCAGCAGTGGCCACAGGACTGGAAAAGGTCAGTTTTCATTCCAATCCCAAAGAAAGGCAATGCCAAAGAATGCTCAAACTACTGCACAATTACACTCCTC
>NW_011495022.1:5571638-5572075 GCF_000754665.1 Bison bison bison | reverse complement strand
ATCTCAAATAGGAAAAGGAGTACGTCAAGGCTGTATATTGTCACCCTGCTTATTTAACTTCTATGCAGAATACATCATGAGAAACGCTGGGCTGGAGGAAGCACAAGCTGGAATCAAGATAGTTGGGAGAAATATCAATAACCTCAGATATGCAGATGACACCACCTTTACGGCAGAAAGTGAAGAGGAACTAAAAAGCCTCTTGATGAAAGTGAAAGAGGAGAGTGAAAAAGTTGGCTCAAAACTCAGCACTCAGAAAACTAAGATCATGGCATCTGGTCTCATCACTTCATGGGAAATAAATGGGGAAACAGTGGAAACAGTGTCAGACTTTATTTTTCTGAGCTCCAAAATTACTGCAGATGGTGATTGCAGCCATGAAATTAAAAGACGCTTACTCCTTGGAAGGAAAGTTATGACCAACCTAGACAGCATAT
>NW_011495022.1:5568860-5571538 GCF_000754665.1 Bison bison bison | reverse complement strand
AGAGTTGGACTATAAAGAAAGCTGAATGCAGAAGAATTGATGCTTTTGAACTGTGGTATTGGAGAAGACTCTTGAGAGTCCCTTGGACTGCAAGGAGATCCAACCAGTCCATCCTAAAGGAGATCAGTCCTGGGTGTTCATTGGAAGGACTGATGCTAAAGCTGAAACTCCAATACTTTGGCCACCTCATGCGAAAAGCTGATACATTTGAAAAGACCCTGATGCTGGGAAAGATTGAGGGTGGGAGGGGAAGGGGACGACAGAGGATGAGATGGTTGGATGGCATCACCGACTCAATGGACGTGAGTTTGGGTAAATTCATGGCGTGCTGCAGTTCATGGGGTTGAAAGAATCGGACACGACTGAGTGACTGAACTGAACTGAACTGAATGTATATATATATGAAATCTAGAAAAATGGTACTGAAGAATTTATGTAAAGGGCAACAAGGGAGAAACAGATACAGAAAATAGACTTATGGACATGGGGAAAGGGGAGGAGAGGGTGAGATGTATGGAAAGATTAACATGTCAAGTTACATTACCATATGTAAAATAGATAGCCAATGGGAATTTGCTGTATGGCTCAGGAGACTCAAACAGGGGTGTTGTATCAACCTAGAGGGGTGGGATGGGGAGGGAGATGGGAAGTAGGTTCAAAAGGGAGGGGATATTTGTATACCTATGGCTCATTCATGTTGAGGTTTGACAGAAAACAACAAAATTCTGTAAAGCAATTATCCTTCAATAAAACAATAAATAAATTAACAAAAGTCTGCTAAACATAAAGGACTATTTATTAAAGGGTTATATTTTATATGTTTCCCAAAAGGTTTTTTTGTATGCCTAGAGAGGAATCTCTCGATTATTTATACTTTCTTAGAGTTTAAACTACACGTCTTGTTTAAGCAGTGGACTGGAGAATTTCAACTTACTGAGAGAGAAACTTCTATCAGTGCTTTGTGCTCTGATCGCGACGATCCTGAGTGTTATCTTTCCACATCCTACAGTGGGAGCTGCCTTGTTAACAGTCCCCTCTGGTTCTCAGCCCTCTCAGTCACTTTCAATTATGGAAAGTCTCATTTTGGTTACTATAATTCAGTCCCTTTTATTTAAAAATGTTAGTCTCCTATTTAATCTCCTAAAGCATTTGTCTTCCTTCAGTACAGACCAGCCTTGCCCAGCAGCTTAGGAGTGTGTGTACATGTGTGTGTGTGTTGCACAGTTTGCTCTGTCATACACCTCTTTCTTGTCCTCATTTTTACCACTCTGGTGTAGAGGCAAGGAGGAACAAAAGAACAGAACCGTTTGCCTGTAATTTCAGTGCTAAGTCTCTGCAGGTTGTAAGGGCAGTTCCTGTCCATGCACATCTCACGTCTGACCCCTTCCTTTCCACTGCGCTTTGCTCCCTTCTCTGTGACTGCTAAGCCATCTCAATGCTGGCTCTCTTGTGCATGTGCCATGAGGTTCCTTGATGAGTCCTTCCAAGGGCTGGACAGATAGCTCCACTAGAAAAGTCTCCATAAGAATCTGAGAGCTGTCTGAGTCTTGGCCTCCTGCTCTCTCCCTCTGCCCTCAATTCAGACAGGCCACACAGTGGATGGCCTGCAGGGCTGGCACCAGTCAGGGAGCCTTTTAAGGCTGTATCCTCTGGCCTTTCGGCATAGGGCCTGGTATTCTAGAGAACAACCCTAGTTACTGATAGGCAACAACAGGATGTTCTAAGCCTGCCCTGATTTTCTCCTGCCTCAGAAAATAGGAGCTCTGGCTCTTTGCAGAAAGAACAATATTAGAAACCGAAGTCTGAATGCTTTGTGTGTGAACGAGCTTTAGAGTTGGTGGCAGGCAAAGTGCTGCTTTCCTCTTGGGTGCTTTTAGTGGTAGAACTGGAAGCATGTATCTTTTTAAGACCATGTGTTGTGTTATTTTTCCAGAGTTACTCAAATTTATTTATAATTTTAGTTTTACTATAAATACTTTACTTTGTCTATCAGATCCTTAAAATCTTCACCTTTCAACTAAACTGTAATTCTGCTGGTTTTTAAAAGAATTCTTTCAATCTCAACACTCATCATTCTTTAATCATTTTATTGACACAACTCGGATACTTTAAACTTTTTATGAGGGAATAATATAGTAATATATGTAATGATAATAAATGTATAAATATGATAAATAGCTTTTAGATTTATTGAATCAGACGTAAGCAGAAAATAATCAGATAATCAGGAGAGTTCTAATTTACTTGATCCTTAAATTAAGTTTTCTTATTGACATAACTAATAAAAAATTTTCTTTGTAAGCTTATTTTATTTTTGTAGGTGAGTGGTGAACAGAACTGGGGGTCCAATATTCACCTTTCATCCCTCTTCTGCATTCCAGGGGCATTAGCAAAATTCCACAAATAGAGAAGTTTCAAATGGTCATCATCAGAGCTGAGGCTATTTCAGTGGTTAGCCAGAATTAAATCTCAATGAATACTACCCAATGGCAACATAGCCTAATAATTTTGGTTCTTAAATTTTTTGTGTGATTTTCACATTTCTGTCTCCATCATCATACTTCAGGCATTTGTTACCTCTAACTTCAATTATAACCATGGTTTTATCTTCAAATGCACCAACTTTTTGTTTTTTTGATGATGACTAGTTAAAATTTACCCATATGTTGAGGCTTTTT
>NW_011495022.1:5538002-5568760 GCF_000754665.1 Bison bison bison | reverse complement strand
TTTTTTTTTTTTTTTAACAAAATTGCAACAATTATATTCATTTTCTGGATTTCTAAATCTTTTAAAAATATCCTTGTACTGAGTCATAGCTACTTGTTTTTATTTTATAATGCTGTTTTAAAATAAAATCTTTCTTAGGATCTTAACAAATGTTCTTTTAAATTGCTTTATAATTTACATTTTCCAAGATAAAAGTGAATTATTTTGAGTTTGTTGACCTTTTCATGGGGTGGATTCTCCTTACACGTTTTGAAATTTTCATTTGCAAACTCATTTTGAGTGAAAAATTTTGGATTTTTTATGTGTTTATTCTCTTCCTGAACTCACCGTTTCTTATTTATCTTTAATTTTTATTATGAAAAATTTCAAGCAGAACAGTAAAGAGAATGGTAAAGTAAAAATCCACATGGCCATTACCTAGATTTAAACACTGTTAACAATTTTTTACACTTACTTTTTTGGTGAAACTATTTTTTGGTGAAACTGTTTTAAAGTAAATGACAGATTTGACGTTTATATGTGAATCTTTTTTAAAATGACATCTACTTTACATAGATACAAAGCCATCAACACACTTAAGAAAATCAATAAAAATTTCCTAATATTACCTAATACCCATAACACATTTAAATTTCCCCCAATTATCCCCATAAAAATGTCTCACAGTTGGTCTGTTCAAAAAAAAAAAACTCCAATCAATAACTACTCATTGCATGCAGCTGTAATAACGTTGAGGTATCTTTGAGGTATCTTTTAAACTGTTTTTAATTTTTAATTTTTTAAATTGAGGTAAAGTTGATATACAATATTATATAAATTACAGGGGTACAGTATTGTGATTCACAATTTTTAAAGATTATACTTCATTTATAGTTATTATAAAATATTGGCTTTATTCCCAGTATTATACAATATATCCTTGTAGCTTATTTTATTTTTTTTGTAGCTTATTTTATACATAATAGTTTATATCTTTTAGTCCCCTACCCCTATCTTTCCCTTCCCTGCCTTCCCGCTCTCCACTGGTAACCACTAACTTATTCTCTATATTTGTGAGTCTGCTTCTTTTTTTTAATTCACTAGTTTGTTGTATTTTTTTAATTCTACCTATAAGTATATTTTTTAGAAATCATAAAATGTATGTCTGTCTCTGACATTTCGTGTAGCACAGTACCCTCCAAGTTCATCCTTATTGCTGCAAATTGCAGAATTTCATTCTTTTTATTGACCAAGTAGTATTCCACTGTATATATGTGCCACATCTTCTTTATCCATTCACCTGTTAATGGGCACTTAGCATCCTTTCTTGTTTAGTGATTTTGTAGCTGTCTCCTGGAGACTGGTCCAGAACCAGGCCTTGTTTTATATGAGCAACTTGGAGCTCCTTCTCTGAGTAGATATTGCACATACAGTTCCAGAACCCAAGTCTCCATTCCTGAGATGGGCAGTCCCATCTAAGCCCCCTCCATTGCCCATCATGTGGGCAATGTTCAGTCTTCATTCTCCTTCATGAGTTTGATTCCCCTCCTGCTTCTCATTCAATAAGATATTTATCTTGACTTCAAGTATGACAATATCTTTAAAATATTTTCTTATTTTATCTGTTATTGCTAAATGTTTCAAGATCATAGTGGTAGTGGTTGTGAAGTGTGGCTGAGGGGGGTTTGTATGAATTACTACAGCCTCTTGACCAGAATCTCTGCACTTACATTCATAATTGGTATCCTTGCCTCCATTCCTTTCTCCACACTATGCTACTGCAATATTCAAATTCTTAAGGCATCAATATTGGTTTCACATTTACTAAAAATCTTAAGTGGTTCCCCACTGGCTATCATTAAAAATGTTCAGAAGTATTAATATTACAATTACATATAACATGACTATTGGTTTAAGATTGAAGAATTATTTCTAAACTTCATACTTTAAATTAGAATAACTTTCTAACAAACCAATTTTTTTCTTTTTAAGAGCCAGGATCCTTGCCAAAAATAGTTGTTAGTTAGTACCAGGAGAAGACAAAGGTTTTGGTCTTTGGTGGTTGACTTTTCAATGAGCTCTGATTATTTCTTTCCACTCTAACATGATGGAACTATACAGAAAAATGGGTATATCTCAGCTCAGCTGCTCTCAATCATGTCTGACTCTTTGCAACCCTATAGACTGTAGCTCGCCAGGCTCCTCTGCCCATGGGATTATCCTGGCAAGAATACTGGAGTGAGTTGCCATTTCCCCCTCCAGGGGATGACTATATCTACCTGATGCTAATTTGGCATTTCCTTTGATTTATTTTCTAGTATTAGGGGAGGAGTGAACTGAGCTGAGCTGAATATTAATTCATACTTTTTTGGGTCACATATACAAGAGGGAAGAAATAAGGATGTAGCCTACACTATGGGTCAAATTAAAGTTAATGGCTTTAATGAGATTAAACTCCTGGCTTTGATATTGTTTCTATATTGTCCTAGCCCAGGACTTGTGCACTTTGTGGTAATTAGTGAAAACATGATGATTTACCTAGGAAAGCCACTGGGGTTTGCCTGATGGCAAAGAGATGTCCCAAGTAGCCATGTGCCTCAGGGAGAGAGAACTTCTGAGTGGGGTCACAGAAATCGAGAGTGTGCTCCTAAGCTTTTCAGGTTTACAAACGGGATTCTGACTGTCCAGTAGTCCCCTCTTACTTGTGGTTTTATTTTCCGCAGTTTGAGGTCAGCAGTGATCCAAAAATAACAAACGGAATATTCCAGAAATAATTTGTATGTTTTAACTTTCACATGGTTCTGAGTACTGTGAGGAGAGCATGCTCATGCTGGCCCATTTCGTCCTCCCAAGGAAGTGAGTCATCCCTTTGTCAAGTGTATCCTGCCCATTAGTCACTTAGCCGCTATCTTGGTCACTATTAGAAAATTATATATAAACCAGACTGCCAATTTATTATTTTACAATGGAAGCTGCACTTTCAGTGGCTGGTTTCTGTGTCCATTATCCAATACATATACCCTCTTTCTATTATTAAGATACTTGAGAAACTGATTTTGTATTCAAAGAATGCTGGGTGAGTAGAGATTCAGGTAAAGGCTGGACTATGGCTAACCCTGGCTCGGGAAGATCCCCTGGAGGAGGAAATGGCAATCCACTCCAGCATTCTTGCCTGGAAAATCCCATGGACGGAGGAGTCTGATAGGCTACAGTCCCTGGGGTCGCAAAGGGTTGGATACAACTGAGAGACTTCACTTTCGCTTTCATGGCTAACCCTAGGAGGATATAATCCATCTCTGAGCACACATTAGACACTTGTTAAGGGCTCAGTAGACGGCCTGCTCCTGCTTGTATGTCTAGCCCTCACAGAGTGGGCATGAAACAGTTCAATAGTAAAACCCAGGTGGAGGGACACTTGAGGGTATGACACAGGAAGTGCTTTGCTCAAAGACTTTTGCACAGTGGGGAAACTTTTTCTAATACACAACCTGGTAGCCTGTCAAAAAGAGGGTGGTTTCTATAACCTCCTTCACCCCTAGGATGCAGAGGAGAGTTGATGGCATGCAGAGAACGAATGCAGAGAAAAGGGAATCACTTTTGGATGAGAGGCAACAAGTTTCTTCGGCAACAGAATATGCAGGAATGGAATCTGCTTAAGTTACGGCTTTCATGGAGGAGAGTCCAGGGCAAAGTAGAAACAGCAGTAGCAAGAATGATAGGAGTACTACACATCTGATAGTTCACTTCTCTCTTGCTAATATTCTCAGTATTCGTGCCTCCACGTCCTTTTATAAAAATGCTTTGTGAGCCCCCGGGGTGACTCATTCTGCCTGTCATCTCTGCTCCTGCATCCTAAATTGCTGAGGTACTCACATAGCTGTGAGAACTGGCATCACTGTCAATATGGGATTTCCCACGTGCCCAGGCATCTCTCAAACACGGAACAGTATTTTTATCCTCCCAGATCCACTCTCTCTTTCTTGGTCCCCACAGCGTGGTGACCCCTCTCCTGTAGCGCTGCTTCTCTCAATCTTGCTTACTTGCTTGGAGTCGCTCATGAAGAGGGAGACTTTTTCCTTCTTAAGACGCTCACTCACTTTTTGCTCTCCTTCCACTGTTTTGTTTTAAAATCAATCAACCAGTCAATTTATCTATCTTAAACCTGAAAAACAAAAGCAGCAAGAACCTTCCTCCACTTTGCTTTCTCCTACTTGCTTCTGCCATTTTTTTTTTTTAGTTCTATCACAACTCAGTTCTAGAAAGAACAGTTACTAATTCCTTTTCTTTTTCTAATTTCCCAGCTCATTGCAACTGGCTTTTGCTTTTCCTATTTCCCAGAAATTAATTCTTCAACATTTCCAATAACTTCTTTCTTTCCAAAGTCAGTGAAATCTTTTCTTCTATTCTATTTGACTTAACAGAAACATAAATCTATGATCAACCGTTTTTGAAACTCTCTGGCTTTTATAGAAGGAGGAACAGAGGAGGGCTGTTGGTGAGAGGTGGAGTTGCTGAGACCTGCTTTCACGGCATATCAATAAATATGTACTAAGGGTAAGGGGCCTAAAATTCTTTCCCTGAGGGTGGTGATCTCACTCTGGATAACTTCGGAGGTTTCCCCCGTACCACTCTCTCTGGTCCTATTTCAACATGGGATGGCTGCTTTTCCCTGAGGGGCTCCTTAACTGTGGTGACCCTGGAGTATTGCTTTTATGCCCTGCTCTCTTTACATAGCCTGGAAATGTCTCATTCACTCCTCGCAGCTCCATCACTAACTATGTGCTCTCAGTTTCTGAGTCTGCATCTCCAGCTTCCATCTCCCGAACTCTAGGCCCAGATATTTAACTGATAACTAGATCTCTTCATCTAAAAGTTTCACTGGCACCTTAAACTTAATATGTTCTAGATTTATCCACTTCATCTGTCTCAAACCACCTTGATGCTGCATCTCTTCTGCTATCTAGGTTGGAAACTTGGGAATGATTCTTGACTTTTTCCTCTCTCATGCTTTCTAAGTCCTCCCTTCAATCAGAATCTGAGCAATCCCCATGCTTTTTTCTAGAGCTCTGTAACTAACAACTCCGTTCAGGCCTTTGTTGTTGAGTGTTTGATACGATCCCAGAGAAAGAGCTTTGTGCATAGTATTATTATTTTAATTATGGATATAGATTATGACTATTATGACCACATTAATTACATATATTACTTTAAAGACCTAAAGTACCAGTTTTCCACAGGACTTTTGTTGAGCACAGTGATTACTGGAACATATCATAAGGAGGCCTCTTAACTAAGGAGATTTATGACCAAATTTTTATTATCTTGGTTGAGAGGCCAAGGAAAACGCAAGGGATAGGAAGAGTGAAATGACCCTAAAGCCTTATGTTAGGCAACAGCTTCAATCTTATTCTTCTCTGAATATTTTATCAGCACAGACAATATGCGAGAAGGCTACTACTGGCTTGAATTTCTGCCTCTTGAATGCCGCATTCCAGATGAGCAGTGAAGGAGCCAGGTGACCACAATGCCCTCCAAATCCACAAACTGTGAATAGATAAGAATCTCCTTTTTCTGGCTGAAAGGAAAATTAAGACTCCACCGAGCAATCTTAGTCCTTTATCTCAGTGCTTATCTCACTAAGAGGCACAGTCTTGACTGAGGTTCTGGGCTAAGCTTCTCAGAATTAAATTCCTCATTTTAGAGTCTTGTCATAATGTCAGGAGCCCCCGGCAAGATGAGAAAAGGTCAATCAGAAAAGGAAATAGCATCTGTTATTAGACAAGGACCAGCCATATCAGTGGGCAAATAAGACATTAGAGGGTTCAGAAGGCCTTCCTTAGCCTAAGACCTTGATTTCAAGTGCACAGAAATGGAAGGCAGAATGTGGCCTTTTAGAGCTGTTTTATTCATCATTATCTCAGATTTCCTGATAAAGCTGATAAGCTTGGTGTAGGCATTACATCAGCCTCTGTCATTTCTCTCCTGGCACCTTTCATGACTTTTGACTGGTTTAGCCCAATAATCTGGGTAGGAGCCCCCTTAATGTATCTGTTCTGTTACATAACTGCCCAAAGGGAATGCCTCTAGTTTACTGATTTTCTCCCTCCCTTAAAATCAGATGACAAATACTACATTTGAAACTTGTCTTCACTTAGCATTTTGTTTGTTTATATTCTGGCAGAATATTCACATAAAGGGCCCCACAATGTGGAAGAAACTGCTGTACTGCATTTTGAACGCATGGTATTGATTGCCAGAGAATCAGTTAAATTGCGTTGTGAATAATGATTGGCACTGGCCTTAACCCTTTTGGCTAAAATTGCTTATTTGTCATCCTGGCTTATGGAAGAGATAAACAATCGCTTGCTGATGATCTAACAGATCAACTGTGAGTATCATTTGGCATGCCAGATGAGAGCTAATTTAATGAGCTGCGGTTCCTGCCAATTACCAGGGAACAAATCCCTCCGCAAGCTATTCTGTACATCATCAAAATGTTTAACCAAATTCTCACTTGTGGCAGGTAAGATGATTGGGTACTCGATTAGTCAAGATGCTGTCGATATTATCTTGCATGCGTTTGTCCTGTCTATTTATCCAATCACCTTCATTCTTTAACAATGACAAATTATAATACTCAGTCATCCAATTCCTTATTTTAAATTATTCTCCTCAGTACGTGTACTAGCCGTAAAACCCAGATCTCCCCATGTGTGGTGGAATTGTAGACCAGGTTATTTGTGTGGTGTGAGATCTTGTCAGTGAGCTGCTACATGAACAAGTGGCTTTATTCATGTGCTGTTTGAATGCCTATGAAGACATTCTCTAACAAGAGCAAGAAAGCAGGATAACTCTATGAATGGTTTCACATAAAAGGGGGGGATGTTTGGGAATGAGAGGTCTGTGAACCAGCAGGGATGGGGCAGGGAGGCAGAGATGGGCAAGGGGAAGGAGAGAGTGAAGAAGAGAAGTACAGGGGACGGAAGCAGGGGGAAGCAGGGGCGGGAACATGAGGTCCTGGAGCAATCCTGTGAGCAGGAAGGGGAAGAAGACAGCGTCACCCAGAGAGCCCGAGTCCTCTCTGGCTGGGAGTGTCATAAATCCTTGGCTCAGCCACCTTTCTTTCTCCCCGATTTCTACGAGTTTCAGAAAATGCTCTTCCTGAGGAATGTCCCTTTCTAGCTCTATCTTTCTACTCCTGGCTCTTGTACTTGAGTGCATTTACTGCTCCCATAATATCCTGCTGACATATTAACTGAGACTGGAAGCCCCATTTTTTTTTAAAGGAAACAATGTGTTTTTATTTTATTATTATTTTTTATATTTTTTTGGCTGCACTGCATGGTATGTGGTATCTTAGTTCCTTGACCAGGGATTGCATCTGCGCCCCCTACACGGGAAGTGTGGAGTCATAACCACTGGACCACTAGGGAAGTCCTGGAAGCCCAGTTTTGACGTTAAACCCCACTCAAATCAACCGGGGTGTCTGATGACTTTAGTGAACTTGCTCCCTACTGCCCACCCTGCACTGCTTCTGCTCATCTTCTCTCTCATCCTTCTTCTGCTTCTCTCGAGCCACACACACTTCCTCTGTTTCCAGAACAGGCCTGAGAATCTGGAGGAGGGAGGCGCAGTAGTTTCTGTCCCAAGCAATCTGATCAGGAAATGTGTAATGTAGGTGCCTTTCTCTCTGAAGAGGAATTCTTAGGATAGTTGCTAAGGCGATAACATTTTCGCCACCTTTTTACATTCTCCCATGGGAAAAAGATTTCTGTTTTTGCTTATTTACTATGCAGATGTTCTGAGGCATAAGAAAGCATCCTGAGGTGTTTTTACTCACAACGCTTCTGACACCAAATACATGTTTTTTTTTTTCCCACACCAAGCCATTCTCCAATTCTCTGTGGACACCAACTGGGTGTCTTACAATTCAATTCAATTCTGACACTAACTACCTGGAGTCAGTGCAGACCCTGTGGGTTAAGGGCTCAGTGCCACCAGACTACCCCCTACTTCAGCTGGTTGCTGGTCCCAGGTGGCTACCTATACATTACTGACTGGCTATAAATCAGGGTCATCACGACTCCTTGTTAGGGTTTGATAATTTGCTAGACAAGCCCACAGAACTCAGGAGAGTGCTTTACTTCCTATGCTGCTGTTGCTAAGTCGCATCAGTCATGTCCAACTCTGTGCGACCCCATAGATGGCAGCCCACCAGGCTCCCCCGTCCCTGGGATTCTCCAGGCAAGAACACTGGAGTGGGATGCCATTTCCTTCTCCAATGCATGAAAGTGAAAAGTAAAGTGAATTTGCTCAGTTGTGTCCGACTCTTAGCGACCCCATGGACTGCAGCCTACCAGGCTCCTCCGTCCATGGGATTTTCCAGGCAAGAGTACTGCAGTGGGGTTACTTCCTATAAGTAGTGTATTATTGATAAAAAAGATAGTATTATGCATCGAACCTGGACTGGCATCTCGTTTCATACATGATATTTTACATGTTTCAATGCCATTCTCCCAAATCTTCCCACCCTCTCCCTCTCCCAGAGTCCATAAGACTGTTCTATACATCAGTGTCTCTTTTGCTGTCTCGTACACAGGGTTATTGTTACCATCTTTCTAAATTCCATATATATGCGTTAGTATACTGTATTGGTGTTTTTTCTTCTGGCTTACTTCACACTGGGACGACCCAGAGGGATGGTATGGGGAGGGAGGAGGGAGGAGGGTTCAGGATGGGGAACACATGTATACCTGTGGTGGATTCATTTTGATATTTGGCAAAACTAATACAATTACGTAAAGTTAAAAAAAAAAAAAAGATAGAACTCAGGAATAGCCACATGGAAGAGGCAAGGGATGTAGGAAGGGGCTGGGAGCCCCCCTGTGCCCTCTGGGGGGCTACCATCCCAGCAGCTCTGTGTGTTCACTAACACAGAAGCTCTCCCATCTCCAAAGTTTAGGGTTTTTTTTTTTTTTTTTTTTTTATGGTGGTTTCATTAGGAAAGAATGATTGATTAAATCCCTGATTGTTGGTGATGAACTGCTTCTCCAGCCCCTCTGTCCCTTCTGTGGAGGCTAGGGGGGTGGGATTGAGAGTTCCAACCCTCTAGCCAGGCCTGGGTGTTTCTGGCCACCAGCCTGAAGCTATCTAGGGGCACTAGTCATCACTTCAGCATACAAAAGATATTCTATCAACCAGAGATTCTAAAGGATTTAGGAGCTGTATTTCAGAAACCAGGGACAAAGATCAATTATTGACAAAATCCAAGATTTATTTCTGTTGTGTGTGTATGTGTGTGGTAAGTTGCTTCAGTCGTATCTGAGTCTTTGCAACCCTGTGGACTATAGCCCACCAGTCTCCTCTGTCCATGGGATTCTCCAGGCAAGAATACTGGAGAGGGTTGCCATCTCCTTCTCCAGGGGATGTTGCAAACCCAGGGATCAAACCTGCATCTTCTGTCTACTGCCTTGGCAGACAGATTCTTTCCCACTAGTGCCATCTGGGAAGCCCTCTGGCTTTCATATCTCACTCACTTTCCTTATTCCAAAGGAGTGGGCAAGATTCTTTACAACTTGGAGATCTTTCTTTGATATTCCTTCCTGGCTCTGCCTTGTCACCTCAGGTGTTGGGAGAAAGTGTCACTTTCCTTCCCCTGTGCCAGTGTCACATCCTCGGCCTCTCCATCCCCCTGTGCAGGCTGCCTCCATTAGAAGTCCCCAGTGGTTACAGAGGGCTGGGGCAGCATCATTGTCTTCTGTGTGGTGGTATTAAGGGCTGGGACTTCTACTGTACAGCCTTCCCCATCAAAACAGATTCTGTGCTGTGCTTAGTCGCTCAGTAGTGTCTGACTCTTTGCGACCCCGTGAACTGTAGCCCACCAGGCTCCTCTGTCCATGGGGTTCTCCAGGCAAGAATACCGGAGTGGGCTGCCATGCCCTCCTCCAGGGAATCCTCCAAACCCAGGAATCAAACCCAGGTTTCCTGCACTGCAGGTGAATTCTTTACCATCTGAGCCACCAGGGAAGCCCTCAAAACAGATTAAGGTTTCTTTATCACACAATCCCAGGAAGTCCCGTGTGTTTTTGGTTTTGTGTTGTGTGTCTGGACCCTGCTAGGGGCCATGGCATTCCATTTGTCTTGTGTGTGACCTGACCCTATACTGAAGGCAAATTGATGGTTTTTGTCTCTCATCTGGCCCCTGGTTTGTTCCAGGGTGTAGTCTTAATCAGGGATGAGTAACCTACTTATTTCTTTTTCCTGTGGGTTCTGCTTTTTGAGAATCTGACTTCAGGAGGCAGAGATCTCAGCAAACCCGAACCTGCTTCTCCAATTCCAACTTTGATGTTCTGATTTGTTCCCCAAGGACAGCTGATGACCCTGCTTCTCCTCCTCCTCCCAAATTAGCTTCCTTACAAGTGAGAATTCAGTGCCCTCTCGGGTTACTACAGCCATCTGAGCTTCTCCAGTAATAGTTCCAAGTATCGCTCCCACACCAATTTGCTGTAACAGGGTCTAATTCTCCAAACCATGACCGCAGCCTTGCGCTGTTGTAAAAGGCTTTCAGTAGAGAGGATTTCCTGCCCCCGCCCCTTTTCCATTCTTGCGTGATCAGAAAGTTAACACTCAAGTCCCAGCACTTTTCCATTATAGAAACCTGAGTTCATACAGGAAAGTCTTTAGGGTCTAGCACCAGGCACATGGGTGGTTGTGACCACTTGTAATCCCTACCCCGGGATGCCTGCTGGGTTTCTGTTAATCTTCATGGCTCCCTGCTGCCGAGGTCTGCCACATGTAACCTTTCCTTCCTCTTCAGAGAAACAGGTGTGGGAAGGGCAGTTAGAATCCAGGCTCCTGTACGAGGATCCAGTTCAGGGTCCCAGCTGGGCGAGTGTCTGAGATGTGGGAGCTGTCCTCTATTCCTCATCTCTATTTTAAATTCAGGCTGCTTAGAAACAAGTTGTTCTGTCACCTGTGGCCTCTAGTATAGCACTTTGCCTACATGCTTAATAAATATTTGTTGAATTAACTAATAAATCCACGGTAGGACACATGGCTAAATACTTGTAATCATCACTCACCATTTGAGAAAGGGCACTATCAAGAGGAGTTGGCGACTTCCACACACTCAAAACAGTGTGCTGTATACCCAGAGAAGGCTGTCTAATGAGTGTGCAAACCCTTAACACTGAGCAGGATTAGTAACACTTGCTGCTTATAGAGTATTTTGCAAGTATTCCCTTTCCCCTCTGAAGCCTCCGGCAATCTTTTCTGCTTTCCTCAAATTATTCAATTCAGCTTTATTTTTTCAACCAATTCGTATTTTTACAAACTACACAGGTGAGAACTACTGGATTGGGTGTTGATGAATATAGAGTTGAATAAAATATAAACTCTGCCCTTGAGGAACCCATGGTCTAGTGGTTCCCTGTTTTTCTAGTTGTGAGACCTTTGGCAAATTATTTAATCTCTCTGTGCCTTAGTTTCTGCACGTAGAATGCTTGGTATGGTAATGGTACCTATCTAGTGGGGTTGTCACAAAGATTAAATGGATTAAAAGTATAATGCACATAAAAGTGTGTATGGCACACAGAATGCATTTAATAAATGTTATCTATTATAATTACCTGGACTGATACCACAGTGACTATAATCTGGCTACTATCTAGCACCTCCCCCCAGCTCTGACTGTAGCATGGTTCTCCAGTTCTTTACGAAACAGTGATGAAAGAGATGGACACTGTGGGTAGAAGGCTGCGTGTTGGCTAACTGAGTGAACCTGGACTTATGGAGGGCATGATGCAAAAGCTCAACTTCATTTTCTGCACTTCTATTCACAGGGGGCCAGTTCCGTGGGGTTCAAAATGACAGTATTAGGTAGGTGATACGTGTTGCACTTCTCCACGTTCAAGGTTTTCAAAGCCTTAAGTCACATTATTAACATACTTATCCTAAAAAGGTATGTATTTAGACATATTGTTTCGGAGGTTATGTCCTAGAACCTTTTGGAAGATTCTTTAGTCTCAGCATTCCCAAGCTATGGACTTACCTTATGGATAAAATTGCTTTTTGACAAGGTTTTCTAATAAATCCCCAATCATACTCTTGGGGTGGATCCAAGTGAGACCTGTTTTTTATTGAGGTTAGCTTCATTGTTTCAGGAGGATCAATTATATTACTGTTATTTGAAAGTAAAACAAGTCCCCAAAATCCTTTGCTGCCAAGTTTGTGTAACTCTGGCACTAAAAACACAGACAATAGCCCTAATTGATCAGATTATGATGTCTGATTGTATGATCAGACTCCACACTGCTCCCCACACAAGGAGCACCCTCATCCAGTCCTGTGGAAGCACACTCCATTCTAAAACTTCCAGAGGGGTGTGTTTTCCATTCCTGTTGCGAGGCAGTGGTTTGTAAATATTGTGAGAAGCCCAGAATGAAAAGGTTAAACTAGTATACTTTGGCTGGATGAGGATTAATTAGGAGCTGATTTGCGAGGACTATTACGTGTGTGCTAAATTTACTGACCTTTTTTTCCTCCGGTATAGAATGAAGCTCTGTTCTCTGTGCTCATTATCCTTAAATGTTTTCTTTTCTCTGTATCATCACCTCATTCATTTTATTTGGTAGCTTTAAAATGCACTAATTTGGAGAAGTAGGCTTCATTGATTCTCGGGAACAGAGCATTTAGTAGGCACAGCTATGTGGGCCCTAGGAAACTTCTTTATGGTCATTGGGGGCTCTGGCACTGAGACTGGGTTCCTGATCCAAATTGGCCAGGATCCCAATAGATACCCTCCCACTGTTCTGTGAGCAGCAGGCATGTCTAAGGGCCCCACAGACACGCTTTAAAACCAAGTGTAAGTACTGCCTTGTTAGTTCCTGGATATTTAAGGATAATGGTCTATTTTGTTGATTAACTAGAGTCCTTTTCCATCTATTTCTTTTTCTTTGTCACTCTTTGGGCTGTCTGTTATTTCATTGTACTTTCCCTGGTCCAAGGGCTGACTGGGGGAAGATTTCAAGGTGAGAGGCCTGGACATTCTGGGTGTGCCTAACTCACTTTTGTCTGAGCATCCTACAAAATGTGAAATCCATCCTAAAAAATGCTCATAGGGTACCTAAGAGCCCTCAGGTGAGCACAGCAGGAGATGTGGGTGAGGACAGGGAGGTTGTCAGGAGGGACAGGCTGGTCAGGCGGTTCTTCTGGCTCTAGCTTGAGGCTGTTGATGGAAGACCTGAGGGTGGAAGAATAAGGCTCCTCTCTGGCTTCCTTGTGCTTTAGTGTCCCAAGTCATGGGGGGTCCAGGGCAGTGAGAGTATGAGATAAGGGTAGTAGAAAGCCCCAAACCCCGTCAAACCATTTCCTCCTGAAGTCTTATGTTTAGCTCTTCTACTTATAGTCTTTCTGCTTCTTGGCTTTTATCACTTAGTGATTTGGCAAAGGGAGTTTGAACTCAAAGACAGGGGAAACAGAGCTCTCCTGACTGTTGGACATCTTCCTCTATTTGGTTCTGGCCAGAAATTCTGGTTAAAAAAAGTATGACAGGGCAAGAACAGATAGAAACAAGGACTAAAGTAAGAATCGGTGGTTTTCTTTGGATTTAATTGATCTGACTCTGTATATATTTACTTTAAGCAAATCTTGACTTATATATGCAAATCTTGATTTCAGAAAGACATGGCTTTAAGAATTAAAAAAAACTTGTGTAAAAACATTCATCATATTTTAGAAAGCCATCCCTTGATGTGTTATACATATGAATTAATTTCCAAGGAAACAATTTACATACAGCTTCTCAAGAGTGTGTCTAATTGGGGAAGTAAGCTATCTCAGGGCTTCCCCAGTGGCTCAGCAGTAAAGAATCTGCCTGCAATGTGGGAGCCGCAGGAAACACAGGTTCAATCCCTGGGTCAGGAAGATCCCCTGGAGAAGGGGATGGCAGCCCACTCCAGTATTCTTGGCTAGAGAATCCCATGGAAAGAGGAGTCTGGCAGGCTTACAGCTCCTTGGGTCGCAAAGAGTTGGACACGACTGAATAACTTAGCATGCACGCATGCACGCAAGCTACCTCAAGACAGGAATCCTGAATGCTCTGAATGCCTACCCAAGCCCTTAGTTCAGTCACCACAGAATCAGAGTATTTTGACTCTTGGGGCTGCTCTGCATTGCTGAATTTTAAGTCGCTACTTGCTAGCAAGGCGAAGTTGAAGGTGAGAGGCAAGTCTCCATATCAGCAGTAGCTGGATGAGCTTTGATGGGATAAAGAAAGATGGAGCTTCCAGGGCTTTGACATTTCATTCTCTTGTTATATAGCAGCTATAAAAAAGTCACTAGCATTTTCCAGTCTTCTTTACTGATACACACCAGCAGCAGGAGAAATGAGGGTCCTAGTCTCATGCCTAATTTGGTAGCCTAAGTGGTGAAAGGAGCGATGAGGTACCCGGAGCAATAGGGCTCATGTCAGCAGGTTTGCCTAAGTGCAAGTCCCCTGTGGAAGTGATTGAAATGGGGAAATGTTTCATGTGAGGTCCCTTTCCTGAAAAACCCAGTGTGAATGATTGCTGAAGGCCATTTCTAAAGTTATTTTCTATAATGTGCCTTTGCTGAAAATGGAAGAAAATGAAAGATGCTAATGTTCGAATATTATGAAGCTCAATGTTGTACACACCAGGACATTTCACATTGAACTTAATGAGTCACCCAGGTGTTCACTGACCAGTTGCTTTCTTAAACTTGGAGACTATTTTTTTCTTATGCAGTGGTCTGCTCTGCACATGGCTTTAAAATAAAAATATGTAGGATATTACAGCACCGAAAATATTACTGATGCAGATTTTATTCCCAGACCATTGAGTCTATTTAGATATGACACACTCATAAAAGCTCATGTTTATTGAAGAGGGTTATTAAATTTACTGTAAGATTTCATAAAGACCCTTTTAGGTGAAAAATGCAGGTAGAATGGTTTGAGTGGGTGCTTTATAAACCTTTTATGAGCAAAAAAAAGTTCTAAATGCAAATGTCTTACGTGGAAAGTAAAAGCAATTTGTTTTTCTCATTAGGTGCCAGACAGTCGGCTAACATGAAGATGACAGATTTTGAGATCTATGAAATCAGATCTTTTAACAGAGGACTGCTAGCTGCTTATCTTCTCTATCAAAATAAGCGTTCATTCCAAGGTTAGGTACAGACATGTAAATGTCTGCCTGGTTTGGAAATGTTCTGTTTGAACCCTAGATACATTGTTGAGAGAACTGCAATACAGTTAGTTTAAAACACATGTACGCCAGCATGAGCCCAACCCCCCACACTCACACACTGTTATTGAATACAGTGTAATTAAATATATTCATCACTGCGTTCATTCAAAGTGGTACAATAAAAGTATCTCACACTGCTTCTCTTCATTACTATGCGAGGCCAGAGATTATATTTCTTGATTTGGAATAATGCCAGAGAGTCATTTCAATATTTGAGCCTTATATATTATTATTAATCATGATGATGAGGCACTTTTAAATATTCATGATACTTTGCAACAATTTTTATTAGCTGTTTCTCTTAACAGCTGAATCAGGGCAAGGAAAAAATTACTATTCTGTTGCAGATAAAGAAACAGAGGCACAGATATGTGACCTCTGGATCACATGGGGATTATTGGCATAGCTTGTATGAAAAGTCACAGTCTTGTATTTTCACACTTTGATACTGAAGCTTTTCTTACAAAATTTTTTTGAGAATAAAATTTCATATTAGAAATTTCAGATATATTTGGGAAGCTAAAAACTATCCTTGATTAACAGTGTTGGGCACATAATAGGTTTTCAGTAAATACTAGCTAAAGAAATATATAAATATTAGTTAGAGGCTTAAAGCAAAATATTTCAAAATAATGTTTTGTGTCTGTAAAAGTAACATGTTTTGAGTTAATTAATTAAAAATATGGTAATTGGAATAAGACACCAGTGTTAAGGAAAAGGGACAACAGGCTCAAAATGGAGTTACTTGTGCTAAGCTCCATGCACCAAACCAAGACTTAATACCTAATTTAATTACAGTTTTCAACCTCTCTCAGGAATGGAATCTTAAACCAGTCAGTCTGAAATCATCTGGTTAGTACTAGTGTTGCCTGATAGTCCTCTGTTGTCTCCTAAAGGAAGATGACCATGCCACAATCTGCTCTTTGTTAATATAACTTCCTTGTCCTTCCCCTCTTTGCCTATGAAGCTTGGAGCTCCTTTCTATCTGCTAGATAGGATCCTCCTTGATTCATGAACCATTGAATAAATCCAATAAGATTTTAAAAATTTACTCAGTTGAATTTGTTTTTAAAACAGTGTTGGTGGTAGTGATGAGATCCAAAGGAAACTTCTGAAGGCTCTGGGGATAATAAGAAACACAGGTGCCAGTGTCCACAAACCCTTTGAATTCTCTGTCTTTCTTACTGTTTCTGAGGGCTGTGAGCAAGTTCCTCTTGGTTCTGAACTTTCCTCTCTTTGCATTGAGTTCCCAATCTAATTGGCTTTCCAGTCCAGGGTTAACAAGTCAGTTTAGACTGACACTGTTACCAGAGCTATTGCCCCAGAATCACATCCCTGCCCATTCTGCAAATGGAAACCAACTGCTCTTATCTAAGTCCCAGGAATAAGCAGGAAAGAGAAAATTAAGAACTGGTTAAAACCAGCTAGGCCCAAGGTGGTAGAGGTTTTGACTTCTATTAATAGAAGACCTTGAGCATTATTATGCACTCATTGCAATGTATTAGCATTCTAAATGACATTCCCATCAGCACCATGACAGTTGACAGTTGTTATGACACCAACCAGAAAAGCCCATACAAGGACTGAATAAAAGTTGCCTTAGTTCTGGGTTCAGACCACACCCCTGTTCTCTGATAAGTTATGAGTATTCCTCCCTCTCTTTCCTGTTCCTCGACCCTCTTATTCATACAGTGTTTCTGCCCAAATCCAGTTAAGAAGTTGATTTGTGAACTAAGTTGCTGCTTCTCCATTCTTTGAGCATTGAATAAAACCTGTACTGTTGCAGTCTCAATATCAGTTTTGTTATTGGCTAGGTGAATCCAAGCAGAAAAATAACCTCTTCAGCAAAGACAAGGACCTGGGCTAGGACCCTGATCCCCAGTCCAGGGCTTAGAAGGTCAGCTTGAGCTGGCAGACAGTTGCAGTTGGATCCCAAGACCTTAGCCCGTGGTTGGTCTGCGGTCCTCATTCGCTGGGGTCTGATGGTCCATACTGTAGCTCCTTTTTGGGAACTTCTAGTTATGTACACCTAAAGCCTTCTCTTGGCCAGTGCCTTCTCTTGGTGGAGTACCATATCTTTGGTTACTACTGGTGTCCACAGTCTCATTTTCTTGGGTACTCTTGGTTTCTGTTAATGTGCACATGAGGTAAAAGAATAACAGATCTATTGCTAATGAGAATCTTGGAAGCCAAAGCCCCCCAAATTAGTGGGCTTATGCTGAGCACTCACCACCTAACTCTAAGACTCTCATGATAGGATAATTGGTCATGGAATGGGTTAGAATGACAGTCGGTCACCTGCCAACCTCAAGAAAATTTCTGTGCAGACGTATGCTATAAAACATTTCACAATTCCCAACACAGTAATAGGTATTAACTCCTATTAGTATTAATTTGACTCTTTGGTATTCATTTGAGGTTCCTCTGAGGTATTAATTTGACTCTTAGAGGTCCAAGGACTGACTAAAGAAATAAGATCCTTAATTTCCAAGGAGGTGAGTGTGCCACCTTCCAGCACACCTGCTTATTTTATGTCTAAGAACTGTGGTCCCAGCAGCTGTAGCTATCTACCGAAATGGCAAAATCTTACTAAGGCAATCTAGAATTACAATGGCATTATGAGGAATGTTTCAATTAGATAAGATCATTTAGGAAGTGCACTTGAAAGCAAGGATTCCCAAATCAAACAGACTGGGATACCTCCAAAAGACTCCCAAATTCCAAACTAGCTCATTGAAAAATTTCTTGCAAAAGGTTAATGAGAAAAATACAAGAGGTACCTAAAACAAAAGACTATAAGACTGATATAACTCCCATTGCTCCCCTCCATCCTCTTTTATTTGGTTACTCATTCTAGTAATCCTCTGTCTGAATGGTTTTTCCACTCTGAAGAGACTACAAGAGCACAAGCAAAAGTTTGCCAAGTTAGCGACCTTACAATGTACCCATATCCACCCTTGAAGAGGAGCCCTTTGTGGACCCTTCCCAGGGTTGATGGGACTCTGAAAGATTTCCTGGTAAACTGCTGGGTTATTCCCTTAAGTCACCAAAGAAAACTAAAATTAAAGCTAAAGGAAAATCTTACCAAATTTGGTAATACAAGAGCCTGCAGATGGGAAAACTGGCAGAAGTCACTGAAGGATGAGAATCACTATCAGAGTCAGCTCTCGAGAATCTCCGTCTGTAGTACCCAGTAGAGGGGCAGATAAAACTTGTTGTCCCTTCATTTCCAAATCCAAACCCACTGATTACTGATTCTTTCTCTCCCAGGGGCAGCCATTATTTTCTTGTCTGTCTTGTTTTGTGTCTTGAGAACTTGGCTTGGTAACCACCAGTTTGGAGAAATCTCAAAGCTGGCTGGACAAAATGTGTGTTGAACTCTACTTGCACTGAGGGCCTTAGCAAATTGCTGCCAGCCCTCAGGGAAATTACCTCTTTTTTTTTTTCTTTTGGCCATCTTGGGGAGAGTCTCTGAATCTTGGAAGAGTAATATCTTTTGGACCCTATTTAGGGACACCTTTTTGGCCCATGGGTTTTCAATACTGCCAGAAATAATTAGTTTTTGCCCTTGCTGAAAATTGACAAGACATTTGAAAGGATTTTTAAAAAAGTAACTCATGGTCAGGAATTGGCCAAATGGGAAGCTGATATTCAGAGCTTGATAGGAATTTTTTGTTTTAGGCTTCTTCTATCAAGCTAAATGTACCCAGAGGGAGACAAAAACCTTCTGAAGACTTCGTTGGAAGGATTTACTAAAACATTCCAAACAACTCTAAATTCAGAACATAGAAATCTTTTGATTTCCATCTTAAATCTTCTCCCTGATATAAAAAAGCAAAGTGAAGATAATGCGGTTGGATGGACACCTAAGCCTTTTGGTATCACTTAGGTTGCAACCCAATTCTTTGAGAAATTGAACCAACTGTCCATATCTTACAAATCTTTGCAAAACCAGAAATGCAGTTCAAAGTCCACCTATCCTTTTTTAACCAATCCCAAAACCTTCCTTATTCATCTCAAAAGGCTTATAGGTATTGTAAAAATTTTGGCTTTAGGAAAAGAGTCCTTCTTAGAGGAGCTTTCATTCTTTCCCTGTGCTTTTGAGATGTAAAAAGCACCTGGTCATCTGGTCATCTCCAGAAATTCTTATTCAGGCCATCTCTTCAAAACAAAAACTTCAGGGAGATAATTCTTACCAGAAAGAAAACAAAAGGGGAAAACATTATTTGTAATTTAAGCATATGAAAAACTGTAAGTGTCTTCTCCACAAATATTAGTAAAAAGTTTTACTCATCAGAGCTGGTAACCTTAACTTATTCCATTTGCCAGAAGCAGAATTTGGATCCAATGTCTTTAATGACTAGTGAGTTTTGTAATATTGTACCTGATTCATGGCTAAAATTTTAAAACAGAAGCTATAAGGTGTCTGTCTGTTTATGTGTGTCTATATATGTTTGTTGTAGATGTGTGGTATTTTCTACCTCCAAATGGGACTGCCAAAATTAACCTGTAAAAGAGTTCTGTTTAATTGCCTTAAAGAAAAATTAAGCACTTACTATGAAATAAGTATTCCTAAAACTTCCAGAAATAGAATAGGAACTAACCCAAGAAATTTTCAAGTTCACATGATTTGAGATAATTGTTGGTAAATAAAAGTTAAAGTTTGTTGGCTTAATTATAAATAGGTGTGTTATCTGCAATAAACTGTTATCAACATTCAAAATAATGCAGGCATACAACCTTTACTCTACTTGGGTTTACTAGTCAAATAAGTTTATGTTATCTGTGTTACAAAATGTTAGCAAGTAAAATAACTTTCTATGATGACATCATGAGCAATCCAAACATAATTGTTAAGAACAAGTGAATTAAGTAGATGTAAGTGGTATAAATTCCTAGGTGAAATTTTCAGCAGTTCTTATGTTTTGTCTACTTAATGGAGGAGGCAATGGCAACCTATCCAGTACTGTTGCCTGGAAAATCCCATGGGCAGAGGAGCCTGGTGGGCTGCAGTCCATGGGGTCGCTAAGAGTCGGACATGACTGAGCGACTTCCCTTTCACTTTTCACTTGCATGCATTGGAGAAGGAAATGGCAACCCACTCCAGTGTTCTTGCCTGGAGAATCCCAGGGACGGGGGAGCCTGGTGGGCTGCTGTCTATGTGGTCGCACAGAGTTGGACACGACTGAAGTGACTTAGCAGCAGCAGGAGCATGTCTACTTAAACAATTTCCAAAGTCTTTTTGGTTATTTGAAACCTTAAAGTTATATTGAGATGAAGTAAATGATGAATATTAATTGAATATCTAGATCATTTTCAAATAAAATACTGATACATTAATCATTGCACATAGGTATACCCACTTTTGTGTTCCTTTTAGAAAAGAACTAATGGCATTGGGTTTATTAGTAAACATGTTTTGTTCCACATTGAAAGTGTACTATGAGGAAGAATATACTTCAAGAAATTATGAAATATGTAAGTTTGCTAACCTATAATCCACAGAATGCTAGTATAAAAAGTCCACAATTGCTTACTTCTTAGTTTTCATTAGGAATTGAAGATTTAAAAGGTTACAAATTCTAAACAAATGTGTATGAAAAGTAGGTAAGGAAAGTAAAATAATTTATTGTTCCAGGATAAGAAAAAAAAAAAATAGGACAAAATTGCAGAAAGTTTGTGGAAAAGGAATCCTGGGAAAGGAATTTTATGCACAGTCAAGCTGGTTAAGATTGCAATACATTTATTTGAGATTTAAAAAAAACTGTTTAATATCAAAAGAATACTAATGCAAAATTAGAATTGGTTTTCTCTCTGCTAAAAGGACAAAGTTTTTTTTTTTTTGACTTCTGGCCTGTTTTTGATAACAGACTGTAACAGTTTCTTTACCTTTTAGGTAGTCTCTCTGAATAGTAAAGATTTTGGTGTCTTAACTGTGCTTCGTATTTTTTTTTAATCAGATGTTTGGTTCCTTAAGAAAACTGCTTCTCAATATTAAAAGAGCTAAAGTTTGCTCACAACTATGTAACTTTCTGTATTTGCCTTTAACATATCTTCCATTGTCACCTTGGTTAGATAATTAAGCATTATTTCATAATAATCTGTGATCCCATTTAGTTAAATGTTCAAACCTTATGATGTTTTGACAGCTTTCCCAAATGAAGTTCTAAATGAATTTTTTTTTTTATCTTGAACTAATTTTGGGATTTTCCAGAGGGCTCCTGGAACATGTCAAAATTTTTGTTCTCTTTCCTTGTAAAAAGAGATATATTAAACTACTTAGTCTTATTTACTATAACAGATTAGATGGGACGCAATGTTAAATAAGAAGTAGTACTATGTTTTCTTTTTGTTGTATTTATATAGGTATATGTTATAAGTGTTCCAGACATTGTATGAAATTCCTGGAAATCTGCTGGTTCTGGTATAATGTTATCAGTTGGCAATTCCAGTTATTATCTTAAAACCCTGTGTATCATAGAAATAACCAAATTTATTAGTCAATTTCATCCTAATGGACTCTCATCAAATCTTTAACCATGAGCATTTTAAAGTCTTTTGTCATGAACAGTTATTGTTTTATTCTGATATTTTTGCAAAAGTGAGACTCACGAAAAGACACTCCTGAGCACTGACACTGCTGTGAAACTAGAAGGCATGGAGCCTTAGGGACACATCTCAAAGCTCAGGAAGGCTCCATCTGACATCTGGTCCTTTGCAAATGCTGGAGACCGTCAAATCAAACTGACGAGGAAGAAGAGTAGTTGGCATGGAGGTTTATTGTTTCCACCCAAGATGCCAGATCAAGACTTCATATTTCAACTAAAAATGAAACCTCTTCTTCTTCTCTTTCTTTCTGTTTCTCTGGCGTTGTTCTGGAAATATGTCATTATCCATCACTAAAGAGAGGTGACCTTTCAAACTGCTGGATTTGTCATCAAAAACTTTTATCTGTCCATGACGCTAGAGAACCCTTGGTCCTCCCTTTGACCAATTTTCCTTCTAGTTCCAGTGTCACTATAAACTACAGTCAACCCTCCTTGTAAGTCAGAGTCTTCTTTACAGTTAGAACATTCAGTGCCCTGTGTTTACCTTTCTTTGATTATAACTGTACTCGTCCAGTTGGACACAATACCTATGCAAAGCATAGCACATTGGTACCCTCACATTCTTACAGTTATCTAAATCAGATATGCTCTCAAATATGAGATCTCACCAGCACTACTCATTTTTGCAAGGAATTTGGAACAACTTTTTATTTTAGGGTAGGAGATTTACTGACTAAATGCATTGAAAATGTAACTGACCCTTGGCTGGAACAGGCAAACGCAACAATTCCCTGCAAACAAATTCATTAACAGTGCCACCTTAGTGGAAGTGGTTTGTGCTCTGTCAGGATTTATCTTTGTCTATCGTGGTTATCATTCTCCTTGGGCCTATAGATAACTGAGCAATGCTTCTTAGGTTATCTAACTGTGCTCTTGCTGTGCTGGGCTGTGCTATTGCTTCAGTCATGTCCAACTCTTTGCAACCCTATGGACTGTAGCCCGCCAGGCTCCTCTGTCCATGAGATTCTCGAGGCAAGAGTACTGGAGTGGGCTGCCATGCCCTCCTCCAGGGGATCTTCTCAACCCAGGGAGCAAACCTGCGCCTCTTAGGTCTCCTGCATTGGCAAGCAGGTTCTTTACCGCTAGCGCCACCTGGGAAACCCAACTGCTCTTAATCAATCAAACTGAGACACCTCACCGGTCAACTCCCCTGAAGTTACATCATTGAGTTAGAAAGGACCTACCATGAGGTATTAATGACTCAGGATTTACTTCTTTTAGAAGGTCCCTACTTCCCTGGTTAGGAAGGGATATCAGAAAAGGAACAAAGAGAATGACTGACTTAAAAAATGTAAACCTGTCGTGACTTGTAACTCTCACACAGAGAAACAGCAGAAACTGTGAGAACTTCAGAATGGTAGCTGGGAATGGCTCTAGTGCCTTAAGTTGTGATCACATCTCTTTGGCTGAGAGTCCGATCAATACAGGAGGGTAGTTAACAACAACAAAAATAGAGACAACAGGCCCCAAAACAGAGTCACCTGTGCTAAGCCCCATGTCACCAAACTGAGACTTAACACCTAATTACAGTTCCAACCTCTGCCAGGAATGGAATCTTAAAGCAGTCAGTCTGGGATTACCTGGTCAGCACTCGTAAGGTAATCTGCCTCATGGACCCCTGCTGGCCCCTGAAGGAAGGTGACCTTGCCACAAACAATCTGCTCTTTGCTAGCATAACACCCCTGCCCTGCCCCTTCTGCCAATAAAAGCCTTCCCTTTTGGATAGCCCCACAGAGCTCCTTTCTATCTGCTAGATGGGATACTGCTCAATTCATGAATTGTTGAATAAAGGCAATAAGATCTTTAAAAAATCTACTCAGTTGAATTTTTTTTTAACACCAGTTAGTGGGTAAGTTGGATATATTGTGTGTTTCAGAGTTAAGTGATAAATCACTGCAGGATAATAACGAGTGCATGTGTCTCCAACAGCTTTTCGGAAAAGGTATGATGTTCTAAATGTAAACTAGTGGACCAAAGAGATAGTGAAGATTTATTTCCTATCTGCTGGCAGAAATAGATTTCTTTCCTTAGACTATTAATGATGATGCAGTAAAAATGTTTATACAATAACCTCAGTTAAAATTATAAAGCAAAGGTAATATAATTGAAATACCCAAAATCCCTAAAGGGCCACCTCAGCCATAATAGTATGGAGACAGATTGCATCCCAGGAATGTCGCTGTTGCCTATACATCAGGGGAATCTAACAATGGTAATGCCACGTAGAGCTTACGGTCACCGACAAACATATTATCCCATCAGTTAATCTGTACACACTGGTGTCTTTGTGTTTTATGACCGTACTGCTCTTGAAATATCTGGATTTGGTGTCTTAATTTAGGTGGCTTAAATATATTAATAGTTCCCTCAATTTTCACTCAATAAGGTTAAAACATTATAAATGTTCTTTCTTCAAAATTGTGCTGTGTAGTTATATCACTGTTCAAAGAAAACGTCTGATCCACAGTAGGAACACTGAGCGCAGCGGTACACAGATCCACCCACTTGGCTTCCCTTTATAACAAGGCAAGGCGGATGCTGCTTGTGCCATCAAAGGGAGCAGGATAAACATTTGTCTCCATTTTTAGACTGTCCATCAGATCATCCATCATGGGGCCCACTTTTTCAAACTTCTTGGATTTTGAACAATTTGGCACAATGAAATTAGTCAATCTTCCATTTGTTTTTAAAGATATCATCATAGGTGGTGCTGGGAATGAGAATTCTAGGCTTAACACAACCTGTGGTTATACAATGACAATGTTTTCTAACCAGGCTTTATTGTTTGGACCCAATGATTACCTTTTGCTCTGCTTGAATCACATTTGGCAGTCAAAGCAGACGCCAGGGAGGGAATGTGGACCAAACCATGGAGCCTTGTTATTCAGGCCACCTGAGACTGTTCTGTGTTTATGGGGGAAATGCCATGTTATATCCCCATGACGAACTTGGGAATTCATTATACAAATGCTTATTGAATGCCTATTCAATATTGTGTGAGAGGCACGGTGCTCAATCTGCTAATATAGACTAGAGTTCTTATAAATAGTCTGCTGTACTCTCATTAACTGAGATGAGAATGGCCTGAACCTAAAATCCTGGAGGGGAGATCCCATTCTGACGATGCTGGCAGCTTGGGAAGAACCACTTTGAAATAAGGCAGCAGGGGTCACCCATAAAACAGGCATAACAGCGCTCTGTTTATCATGTATAGTGAAATGTTGGGCGGAAGAATGTATCTAGGCTTGTGTGACAACAGAGTCTACTTGTCCCTGTCACCATATCACCTGCCTTTGCCAGCAATACGTTTCCAATGACTGAGCACATTATGCACAGTAGGTGGACTTAGAATGTTTCAGGACTTTTTAATACTCTTCTATCTTGTGAATGATTTCCTCTGAAATCAGAGAAATACTGATTTTAAAACATGTACTTCTTAAGTACATGGCTACTTAAGGGGTAATCAGATTACATGGGTACTGAACTCGAGTTCCGTCATCTGTTTAACTATTGTTTGTCCCTCAACCACACCCCTGCCCATGCTAAAAAAAAAAAAAAAAGACAAAGTAAACAAAACCAAACTCCCCAAATGTTTTGGGTCATCTCCTCTTGCAAAAGCTTGTGGCAATTCTCAAATTTGGAGTCACCACTATCTAAAGGGAAGTTCTGCAATTCTCTCTCCCTCCCATGGACTATTTGCAAAGCTGTAAATAACATCATAAAGTCAGTTAGACGCTTGCAGTAAAAACCCTCTTTTGATTTTAAAAATCTACAAATCCTAGGCAGTCTGTCTCTAGACTTCATAGTTAAATATTTAAATATTCAACTATTCCCTTTTTGTAAACTCATCCAAGTGTATCACTTTGCTTATGTTTTACTAATCAGTAGATGACAATAAGAAAACATCTATATGAATATGTTGTTTCTTTTAGGCATAATCTTCCTTGCTTAAAACTTTCTCTTTTGAATACCTGCACATGGTAAAAAATGAAAACTGTATAAAAGAAAAAAGTGAAAGCAAGTCTCTCACCCCTTCTGCTGTGAGAGGCAAGCCTGGTCCCCAAGAGCTTGTGTATCCTCCTTGAGATATTCTGTGCACATACAAGCTAATCTTTCAACTCACTTTTTAAAAATGGGTGAATGTTCTGCACAATTTTGAACAGCAGCTCACTCAGATCAGTGACACCAAATGTGTCTTGGAAAAACAAGATGCCCAGACACTTGAGATCATCATATTCAGTTGGGCATATTGGCTAGGACACTCCAGCTCACGCTGTCCCCAGTTTATGGGAAACACAGCTAAGAAGGTTGTAAATGTGACATGTTTAGTCTACTGGGGCCCAGGTAGAAACTGTGCTCAGAACTCTTGGCCATTTGCTGTTTGCGGCACCACGGAGTAATGCCAGCAAAACCGGCTTCAAAGACAGTCTGTCCCAGAAGAATCACATGCATTATTCCAGCGAGGACACCAAATTCTAGTTAAGATGTGTCTATACGTACAAGTTGAAAATATGGGAATTTAAAATCAACTGTGTGTTTTAAAAAAAAAAGGATATTCTCATTGATCCAGCAAGGCCACTTCTAGAAATTTATCCAAAGATTTAACCACATGTATGTGTATGACAACCATTTGGGAACAAACCAAAATAACCAACAATAAAGGCTCAGTTAAATCAATTACATTAATTGAATAGAAAATCACCTGGCCATTAAGAAGATGACAAAGAATATTAAGTGATACAGAAAGGTGTTTATAATACATGGCTAAGTAGGTATACAGAAAAATATTATTTATTGTATATGGAGTATGTAATAAGAGAAGCACAGGTGAGAGCGAGTGGAATAATTTATAACAAATGTTAAATCTTTCTAGGTGCTAATAGGGAATTTTATTAGACGTTTTCACTACTTTTTTAAAATCTAAAAAATTTAACAGTTAATACTTTTTATCTGGATTGAAAATAAAACAGAAACATTTTTTAAAACTGAAGAATAATTATCTTTTGAAGTAACCAGTTGCAGATTATTCACTAACCAGTTATTTAAATAGCTATTTTTAGGATACAATCTAATATTTTTTTTGCAAACATCTGCTAGCTTGTTTCCTCCTACCTTTGAAATGTTACTCTTTCACGATCCACTGATTAAAATAACATGTGACCCCTTCACAAAGTCTTTGGATTATTATCCGGCAGGCAATTATACTTTTTAATCTAGATGTGTTGCCTGAGTTTTGTTGAACAGTCCCCAGACTCTTTCAGTTTAGATTCTATGATCATGATAATAGGTAACATTGATTGAACTTTCACCCACACTAGGCTCTGGGTGAAGTGCTTTGTAAGTGGGATCTCATTGAATATCTAAGCGTGTGGACCACTACTATCTTCTCTTTACCGCAGTGGAAACTGAGGCTCCATAAGAATAAGTAATACGGCCAAATTTATAGAACTGAAAAAGTGGAGGAGCCAGGATTCCAGAAGCTGGGCTCTTAATCAGTGTAAGAGGCTCTGCTGCCATCTATAAGACTGTCCCATCTCATATTTGATGATTGGGATTTTTAAAGCATCTTATAAATCTCATTTTGTAGACAACGAAATTGAGTCAGGAAATGGGTGATGTGTACGTGCTTGGAAAGGTAATCTAAGGAAAGGCAGACACAATCCAGCATCCACTGGTCTCTACATTTAGCATTAACTCATTTTTTAGGAGAACAGAAAAACACCACAATCCTGTGTGGCACTATGAAGAAATAATGGGGAGGTGATTTTTGAGCTGCTCAATAAAGGAGGTTATGGAAATCTTCCCACCTTATCTCGCTTATTGCTGATTGGGCACACAATACTTGCCCATCAAGATCATTTTCAAAAGATGATCACTTCGGTGTGCTCAGGCCTGCAGGACATAAGTACATGGGCAGTGGTGGTAAAAAGCTATAATTATTCTTAATGGGAAAATATGCAGGTAATGACTTGGATGATAATGTATCTGTAATGTATGAGTTCCAAAGCCCAACGAAGTAATTAAGCAATCTGCAAACATGCAGGCGGAAAAAGCCTGAAATGGAAAAGAACCAGAATAATGTTCCTTTTGAATAACTGGCAGCTTTCTTAACGAGGAGTCATAAAAAGAAGAGCTCTTTCTTATCTCTCTCCATCCATCCATCTCGCTCATCTCATAAACAAATATTTTTGTATCTTAGAGCACTAAGTATAATATTTGTTGGAGGCCAGTTTTCCCAAGCTATCAATTCAAAAGACAGTAGTTGTTCTTTATTGAATGTTAATTCGCACATAGCTTTATTCTCATCAAGTTTATTCACACATATGAGTCTACTTCATACTCAAAAGCAGTATTAGGAGAGAAAAGAAATAGTCCCCAGCAAGGGCTGGAGGGTTTGAATGTGAATTCTGTCTCCTCTACTTGCTCCATGGTTGACTTGGTAATCATTTATTCTCCTCTTTAGGGTGATGATTCTTACTTCCCAGGCAGATTCACAGAGAAGGAGAAAGTGCTATATCATGACAGAGCTGTGAGTTGTGTACCAAGGAAGTGCAGACATCATCAATATAGATCTGCTCAGAGTAGCCTTCTTTCCCTGCTTCCTAAATGAAGAATCCAAGGCGCAGTGATTTGTCCAAGGCATAGAACTGGCTGTAGGCAGAGAACTCAGATTTTCTGTGTTTATTGAGTATAAGGCAGTGCGTTCTTAGAGACAGAGAAAGAGGGTTGAGTGGTTGATCTTGGCCATACTGTGACAAGTCTGGAGTTGTTCAGGGCATCAATAGCAGCAGGTTTTCTAAAAATAGGCTCTTTCAAATGGTGGGTGTAGAGAAACTATTTGTAAACACGTAAACCAATCAAATCAAAGGGGTACTTTTGAGGAATACTAAACCAATATATTAGTCTTCTGAAGGATTTATAGAGTAAAAGCCTAGGAGGAAATGGCTAGATTAGGGCTGTCCAGGGAGCAATTAGCAGCACTTACGAACTATTAAAGCACTTTGTCCTTAGAAAACAACAGAAATTCAGAAAGGTTTCTTTTTCCCTTTGAATATGCAGGCTCTCTGATGCCCAAGCAAAAAACATTGCTGTTGAAATTTGCAAGAGGTTGTCCTATGATTAATTCATGCTGCAGCTTTTAAGTTTCTGTACATTGGTAACTTGGGTTGTGGTTTTTGTCAGTGTCACTAACAAAGCAGCTTCAGACCAAATCAGGTTTTAAAGGAGACATTGAAAGGCTGACAAAAAAATGGAGGGATGTTATTGGTGGCCCAGTAGGTGGCAGTCTCCCCTCTGACTTAGTGCCTCAAGAGAGGTTTGGAGATGGGGCCAATTCTGGCTTTATTTTTTTATTCAACATATCTTCCCTTTTTTTTGAGGTGTACTGGGAAAACAGCAAGTAAGGAAGATATGGAAGTAAAACATTTTTCCCTCTCCTATTTATATTGGACAATTGCATGCTGGCTTCAACCTACATTTAGATAAAGTGCTTTTTATTTAAGGTTGTATTGTTTTGTGTGATACCTTGCTGAGCAGATGCTGCATCTTTTTTCCACTGTTGAATATTCTTATTACTTTGCTTTTACTTTGTAAAAACATCCTGGCTTTCTTCCCTGGTGGCTCAGTGGTAAAGAATCAGCCTGCCAATTCAGGAGACCTGCGTTCAATCCCTGGGTCAGGAAGATTCCCTGGAGAAGGAAATGGCAACCCACTCCAGTATTCTCGTCTGGGAAATCCCATGGAGAGAGAAGCCTGGCAGGCTACAGTCCATGGAGTATCAAAAGAATCAGACACGACTGAGCAACTAAGTACGGTACACAGATATACAGTAGGCACAACTGTGAAGTCCTTAGGTTTTTATGGGAATAAAATTTTATTAGTGTTTCTTTCCGTCTAGATGAAAAAAATAAACCACCTTTTCTTCCCTATCTGTGAACACTGACCCATGGTTTGTGGCTCCAGCCACGTTTCCCAGAGCTGGTGTTCTTAACATTTCATTCTTAAATCCATAATCTTAATCAACCTGTAGGAGATCACCTGCTCCATCCCTCATTATTAAGGGTGAGGGTGAGCTAGTCCATCTCTGCACCTAAGGCTGTAGGTCCAGGCTTTCTGATTAATCCACTAGCCTCTGTATTTCCTGGATAAGGAAAAGGAGAGATGAGCCGGTGGGGGACAAAGAGAGCTAATGTTTATTGCCTCCTTATTTTGTGCGAGGCACTATACTAGTTTTATGTCATTCTTAGAAAAAGTGAAAGGGTTTGTGGATGGGAATGAGATTAATAATGTCTCCATTTTACGGGTGAAAAACAAAGGCTCAAAGACTTGTCCAAGGTCACTCGGTTGGTAAGAGCCAAGATATAAAACAGACACTTTTCATTCAGTTCAGTTCAGTGCAGTCACTTAGTTCAGCGTCCGTCTCTTTGCAACCCCATGGACTGCAGCACGCCAGGCCTCCTGTCCTTCACCAACTTCCGGAGTTTACTCAAACTCATGCCCATTGAGTTGGTGATGCCATCCAACCATCTCATCCTCTGTCGTCCCCCTTCTCCTCCAGCCTTCAATCTTTCCCAGAATCAGGGTTTTTCCAATGAGTCAGTTCTTCACATCAGGTGGCCAAAGGATTGGAGGTTCATCTTCAGCATCAGTCCTTCCAATGAATATTCAGGACTGATTTCCTTTAGGATGGACTAGTTGGATCTCCCTGCAGTCCAAGGGACTCTCAAGAGTCTTCTCCAATACCACAGTTCAAAAGCATCAATTCTTTGGCACTCAGCTTTCTTTATAGTCCAACTCTTAACATCCATACATGACTACTGGAAAAACCATAGCCTTGACTAGATGGACCTTTGTTGGCAAAGTAATGTCTCTGCTTTTTGATATGCTGTCTAGGTTGGTCATAGGT
>NW_011495022.1:5507582-5537902 GCF_000754665.1 Bison bison bison | reverse complement strand
CTTTGCTGCAGTCACCATCTGCAGTGATTTTGGAGCCCAAGAAAATAAAGTCTGTCACTGTTTCCACTGTTTCCCCATCTATTTGCCATGAAGTGATGGGACTGGATGCCATGATCTTAGTTCTCTGAGTGTTGAGTTTTAAGCCAACTTTTTCACTCTCCTCTTTTACTTTCATCAAGAGGCTCTTTAGTTCTTCTTTGCTTTCTGTCATAAGGGTGGTGTCATCTGCATAGCTGAGGTTATTGATATTTCTCCCGGCAATCTTGATTCCAGCTTGTGTTTCTTCCAGTCCAGCGTTTCTCATGATGTACTCTGCGTAGAAGTTAAATAAGCAGGGTGATAATATACTAGCCTTTGACGTACTCCTTTTTCCCTTTGGAACCAGTCTGTTGTTCCATGTCCAGTTCTAACTGTTGCTTCCTGACCTGCATACAGGTTTCTCAAGAGGCAGGTCAGGTGGTTTGGTATGCCCATCTCTTTAAGAATTTTCCAGAGTTTGTGGTGGTCCACACAATCAAAGGCTTTGGCATAGTCAATAAAGCAGAAGTAGATGTTTTTCTGGAACTCTCTTGCTTTTTTCGATAATCCAGTGGATGTTGGCCATTTGATCTCTGTTTCCTCTGTCTTTTCTAAATCCAGCTTGAACATTTGGGTGTTCACGGTTCATGTACTGTTGAAGCCTGGCTTGGACAATTTCGAGCATTAGTTTTCTAGCATGTGAGATGAGTGAACTTGTGTTGTAGTTTGAGCATTCTTTGGCATTGCCTTTCTTTGGGATTGGAATGAAAACTGACCTTTTCCAGTCCTGTGGCCACTGCTGAGTTTTCCAAATTTGTTGGCATATTTAGGGGTATTTAAATTTATTTATAATACCACCACCCCATTTTAAACACATATTGGTTATGTCCCCCTGGGCTATGTAGAACTAGTGCTGTCACTGAAACATGCCTATTGTGAACTCTTTTGCCTTAATATGGTTCATGCACTTCATATTCAAATTAAAAACCAGAAATATACAGTCTTGATTCTCCACTTGAACTTAAGTCACATTTACCCTAGACCTTAGACTTGTCTGGACATCTCTAGAGAACCTGGTGGGTTAATCTTTAAGGGTCCATTTGCATGAGGAAAAGGAGTCAAAATTTGGATAAGGACAGACGTAGAAGGGGGAGAGGAAGTCTCTTAGAGTTCCTTCAGCCCAGTCTGGGTGAGAGAAATTAAGGACTAAAAATAAATCTGAGAGTAGTTTGAAAATTCAGCAAGACATGGAGAACATCATATATTGGGGGCTAATATTATAAATGAGGTCAGAAAGGCACGAAGGAGAAATATTTCCTCATTTCAGCACCTTCGAAATGTATAGTGTCAGTCATATCAGTTTTTTTAAAATAATTTTTTGTTGGCGTATAGTTAATTTACAATGTGTTAGTTTCAAGCGTACAGCAAAGTGAATCAGTTATACACATGCCTACTCTTTTTAGATTCTTTTTCCATGCAGGTCATTACAGAGTATTGAGTAGAGTTCCTTGTGCTATATGGTAGGTCCTTATTAGTTGTCTATTTTATATAATAGTAGTGTCTATATATTTATCCCAACCTCCCAATTTGTGCCTGCCCCCCTTATCCCCTAGTAGTTATAAGTTGTTTTCTACAGCTGTAACTCTATTTCTGTTTTATAGATAAGTTTTGACTTGGACTCTTTGGAGTGTCATGAGCAAAGGAGAGTGGATGGTCTTACTTTGGTGAAAGGGCTGCAGCCAGATAAATGTTTCATGATTGTTGTGGTGGTGGAACATCAGGGAAGCCCCAGTTATCTAAAGAAGAAATTATGGCTGAATGTTTTGGTTGGGCTTGGGATTTTAAGGCAGAGAGCTTTGGCTTAGTCTCAAATTATACGTGAAGGAAGTCCTTACTTGACCTACTCAAAAGGCAACTATGGTTCTCACCCATTTAATGGGTCCCTTGAGATGAGATTCATGAGGAAGTAATGAGCAGACAAGAAATCTTGCTTAATTAGGTCTTTGGTTGATATTAACATGATATTAACATGATCCGCATTCCCTTTTATTCCCCCTTCCTGCCATCTAACCATTTCTGAAGGGCAGAGTAATTAGAAGAAGAAAAGGGACAGACCTTACCCAGGCTTGGTGAAGGGAATATGGGTAATGCTTTTCCAAAAAAACACTGTCAGAGTAGTTGAAGCCCTATTTTGTGGAAGAGAGATTAGACTTGTTTTGTATGTCGCTGGGTTAAAGTGACAGAGAGAAGGACTGCAGTTCAATGTAAGGGAGAATTTAGGGACTGTCAGAGCCACACAGAGATGGAATGAGCTACTTTGGGGGAGAGTGCATTCTCTGCCAGTGGAGGTGTCCAAGCAGAGAGCAGAAGCCACCTTCTGGGATTAGACCAGAAAGAGGGAAAGGGAAGGATTAAAGTAGGTGACCACTGATTTTTTTGTAAGCTTGAGATCTTGAAATTCTATGATTATGTAATAAGACTGCCTGGATTTTACTGAATAGAA
Organism: Bison bison bison; assembly: GCF_000754665.1. Taxonomy (NCBI): domain Eukaryota; kingdom Metazoa; phylum Chordata; class Mammalia; order Artiodactyla; family Bovidae; genus Bison; species Bison bison. The sequence goes on along the minus strand of NW_011495022.1, from coordinate 5,535,381 downwards.
TGAAAGTAATTTTTTAATAGTAAAAAAACCTTTTCCTGTGACTATAAGAAATGGTTTAATGGCCCAAACAAAACAAGAAAGCTCAGGCTTCCTTGACCCTTGAGTTGGACACAGGAGGGCCTCAGCCCGCCTATTTCATGGATTGAAGATCTCACAAGCCTGCCCAAGATTTCTGCTGCTTCCCCATGCTATTGTGATATTACTTCTGAGAGCAAGTGTATCGCCTCTTCTTCTATTCCTGCATCATGCTGGTGCAAAGCTTTACTGATCATCTACTCACAACAAGTATTAATGAGTTTTTGTAGCATTTACTCGAGATTTGGAAGTTATAGGGTAGGGATTCCCTTGTATAATTCACAGCCTCCCTTCACTTCTTGCCTATATTACTCTCTTTCTTTTCCTTCCTTAGAACAAGGTCCAAGTTCTTCATGCACATTAGTTCTGTGCACCCCCAGGCTTTTCAAGATCTGTATATAACAGGATAGGTGAGAGAAAGCTCCCGTAACAAATCTAATTATAAAATCTTAGAGGCTATCACAACAAAAGATTACCTCCAACTCTTGGTGGATGTCCAATATGGGTTATCAAGGAAACCTACTCCACAATCACTCAGGGACCCCAGGTGACAGGAGCACAGCCATTTCAAGACATCAAGCACTCCTGCAAGCTACTACCTCAAAGCCTCACACAGTGCTGTGGTCACTGCTGAGGTCTATGGCCCACAGGCCAGAAAACGTCCCACATGGCTCCATTAACATTGAGAGTCTGAGAAATACCAGGAAACCCTAGCATAGTTGGTGGGTATTACTGTTTCTGCCTCTCTTCAAATTAGAAATTTTCCCAACAAAGATGGCTCTCCCCTCAAAGGGAATCTTCATACCACTTACTAAAAGAATATTTCCTCTTCAACTTACATCCCTATTTTCAACTTAATTTTGCCATACTTCTACAATAACTTCTGAGATAAGTCCTTAAATCAGGAAGGCAAGAAGTCTGCTTGACTGAGGTTATGTTTATATTTGTTGCCCAACTTAATGGGCAGTGTTTGAAAAGCTTCGATGAAGCCACAGTTATCCAAATGCAATACATTAGACTAGCTGGCAGTCACAGATTATTTCTGGCTTAGAAAGTAATGGCCTTTATTCTTTAAGTTTTACTATGCCTGTACGTTTTCAGCTAGGACTTTCGTAGCCCAATCTTTAATAGCATTGATTTGCATGTCAATATTTCCACCATTTGAGAATGGATTATTTACCTCAAGTTAAAGATGCTTGAGGATTTTTATTACTTTTGACAAAATTGATGGTGAAAGTGAAAGTGAAGTCGCTCAGTTGTGTCCAACTCTTTGAAACCCCATGGATTGCAGCCTACCAGGCTCCTCCGTGCATGGGAGTTTCCAGGCAAGAGTAGTGGAGTGAGGTGCCATTGCCTTCTCCGTAGAGAGCTATTCTAATCTAGGTTTTAACAGTTTCACAAATTCGGTCTCTTTTCAGAAACTGCAGTTTATTCTGAAAAGCTCAGGTTTTAGATTTTGCTCTGTATCAGCAGTGTGTTTGTGGCTCTCGAAGGTACTTGATAATCGCTATTTCTGGTTCATGATGCTGGTTAGACTGTTTTGTCAGTTAGGCCCTTTATCCTCCCACTTGTTAAATAGATGACTTTCAATTTAGACTATCCTTCCCTTCCTCTACCCTTATTAACATATTTTGTAAACTTTTCTGAAAGATAAACTTGTGTACGGGTGGGGTACCTCAGGCAATTCCTATAAAGTGGTTAATGTCAACACAAGTGAGAAATATCTTAGGAACATATGCTATGTCAAAATGCCACATTTATGCCAAAGACAAACACACAGTTTACCAAAGCAATCAACCAGATAAAATCCAACAAAGCAAGAACACCCGCCAAACAAAAAATGTGGTTGAAAGCATTTTTAACATTGCCGTAGTTGTAAATGTTGACAGTCTCTGACCCTGGCCTCTCTGCCAAGGAGGGCGCTCAGACCCAGAGACTCATCTGACATCACAGTGAGAATTCTAAGGGCCATATGTGGATTTTGTGTTAACCAGCTATGAAAACGTGGTATCCCACAAAGGGACAAGCATGGACGGCTGAGAGACAAAGGACCAAGCAGCCTCCTGCCGTGCCCGCTCACTCATTCCATCACTACGGGTGTATGGAGTTCTTACTATGTAGCAGATACTACGCCAGGTGCTGGGGAAAGAACTGTCAAAGAGACAAAACTTCAGTCCTCAAGAGCCTTGCTTTCTGTTTTTCTAACACTGAGTCAAATTTCACCACTTACTCAGAACCATCTTCAGACATATAGATATTCCTCTCTTCATAGATTCCAGGCTTGATAGGTCTAGCTCCTCTAAATAAGCTCCCTACTTCTGCCTGAAATGTCTATCAGAATATTGATATTTCCACTTTATTGTACCATGTATCGCCCCTTAAAATTGAGAAAGCTTATCCTGCAAAAAATCACTTAAGCCTAACAATTCATTTATAAATTATTTTGCATAATGCAAAAACCTGCGTGGAAGGCACAAAGGCTTGGTAGTGTGAGTTCAGGCAGGAGAGGGGAAAATTAGGAGCAGGAGGGTGTAGGGGCCCTGCCGGGTGTGCCAAGGTTGGTGAGTGTAGTGAACTGCATCTGAGAAGAGGATCATAAAGGGGAGCTGGGAGACCGGCAGGAAATGGAACTTCAGTTGCATGGTTCAAAAGGCTTTTAATGAAAGGGCTACTTACAGAGACAGGGGTGGCAAAAGCGGAAGCAATAAAGGATGCCAGTGCATGCAGACACCAGCAGTAGAAGGAAGTCATCGTCACCTGTTACAGCAGAGAGGACATGGAGCCACGAGAGTAAGAGACCACTCGGCAGGAGCTATGAGACTGGAGGGCACAGCCGTTGTCAACTAGAGCGACTCAGAGTAGGGAGGGAGATGGGAGGAGATACACCCTCTAACTTGCTGCAGGAGCCGCAGATTGGCCACAACCTACCAGAAGACAACTAGCCAGGGAACCAGAGTGATACAGTCCAGGAAGCCAGCTTCCCACAGAACTGGGTGAGCAGGGGAGAGAGGGGATTTGAGGTGGGGGTAAATGAAGAAGGACATGCAAAGGAAAACCAACTTCAAACATACGTGAAAGTATAAAATAGAACATAGCTCCCAATCTACTCATAACCCCGCTTTAATAATTGTTAGTATTTTATATGTGGGGGAATGGAATACAGGCACACCTTATTTTATTGCACTTTGCTTTATTGTGTTTCGTGTATACTGCATTTTTACAAATTGAAGATTTGTGGTAATCCTGTGTTGAGCAAGTCTATCAGCACCATTTTTCCAAAAGCATTTGCTTATTTCCTGTTTCCTTGTCACATTTTGGTAATTCTTGCAAAGTTTTTAGTTATTATCATATTTGTTACGATGATCTGTGATTAGTGATCCTTACTGTAACTATTATATGTTTTGGGGCATCACGAGCCACGCCTGTGTAAGATGAATAGTGTGTGATGTGATTGCTCCTGCAACCAGCTGTTCCTCATCTCTCTCCCTCTCCTCTGGCTCCCCTATTCCCTGAGGTACAACAATATTGAAATTAGGCCAATTAATAATTCTACAATGGCTTCTAAGTGTTCAAGTGAAAGGAAGAGCTGCAAGTTTCTTACTTTTGATCAAAAGCTAGAAATGATTAAGCTTAGTGAGGAAAGCGTGTCAAAAGGTGAGACAGACCAAAAGCTAGACCTCTTGTGCCAGTTAGGCAAGTTCTGAATGCAAAAAAAAAAAGTTCTGGAAGGAAATTAAAAATGCTACTCCAGTGAACACATGAATAAGTGAAACAGCCTCATTTAGGCTAAAAGCCTGACTAGATCAGCCACAACTTACCTTAAGCCAAAGCCTGATTCAGAGCAAGGCCCTAACTCTCTTTTATTCTCTGAAGGCTGAGAGAGGTGAGGAAGCTCCAGAAGAGAAGTCTGAAGGTACCAGAGGTTGGTTCACGAGGGTTAAGGAAAGAAGTCATCTCTACACCGTCAAAGTGCAAGGTGGAGCAGCGAGTGCTGATGTAGAAGCTTCAGCAAGTTACCCAGAAGATCTGGCTGAGATAACTAATGAAAGTGGCTTGGCTTAGACACAACAGCCTCGGAAAAAGATGCCATCGAGGACACTCATAGCTAGAGAGGAGAAGTCATTGCCTGGCTTCAAAGCGTCAAAGGACAGACTGACTCTCTTGTTAGAGGTTAATGCAGATGGTACCTTTAAAAGTCAAAGCCAATGCTCATGTACCATTCTGAAATCTTAGGGCCCTTCAGAACTATGCTAGACCTACTCTGCCCCTACTCTGTAAATGGAACAACAAAACTTGGATCATATCACATCAGTTTACAACATAGTTTACTGAATATTTTAAGCCCATGATTGAGACCTACTGCTCAGAAAAAAAGATACCTTTCAAAATATTACTTCTCATTGATGATGCACCTGTTCAAAGAGCCCTGATGGAGATGTACAATGAGATTAATGTTATTTTTATGCCTGCTAATACAACATCCATTTTGAATCCATGGATCAAAGAGTAGTTTTGACTTTCCAGTTTTATTATTTAAAAACTATATTTTGTAAGGCTATAGATGCCTTAGAAATTCCTTTGTTAGATCTGGGCAAAGTCAACTGAAAATCTTATGGAAAAGATTCACCATTCTAGATGCCATTAAGAACAATCAGAATTCATGGGAAGAGGCCAAAATAAATAGTAACATGAAGTTGGCTACAATCTGCATGGCTGACTTTGAAGGGTTCAAGACTTCAGTGGAAGAAGTAACTGAAGATGTAATAGAAGTAGCGAAAGAACTAGAGTTAGAAGTGAAGTCTGAAGTTGTGACCTGCTGCAATCTCATGATAAAACTTTAATGGATGACAAGTTACTTTTTATTGATGAGCAAAGAAAGTGGTTTCTTGAGATTGAGTCAACTCCTGGTGAAGGTGCTGTGAAGGTTGTTGAACTGATAGCACACGATTTCTAATATCACATACACTTAGGTGATAAAGCAGGGTTTGAGAGGATTGGTTCCAATTCTGAAAGAAGTTCTACTCTGGGTAAAATGATATCCAACAGCACTGTACGCTATAGGAAAGTCATTTGTGAAAGAAAGAATTAATTGATTCACAAACTTCATTGTTGTCTTCATTTTAAGGAATGGCCATAGCCATTCCCACCTTCAGCAACCACCATCCTGATCAGTCAGCAGCCACCAACGTCAAGGCAAGACCCTCCACCGGCAACAGGATTATAACTGAACTTTCAGATGATGGTGAGCATTTTCTAGTGATAAAGTATTTTTAAATTAAGGTATGTACATTGTGTTTTCAGACATAATGCTATTGCCATTTAACAGCCTACAGTCTAGTGTAAACATAACTTTTATATGCATTGGGAAACCAAAAAGTCGTGTGATTCATTTTATTGCAACATTTGCCTTATTACACTGGTCTGGAATCAAACTCTCAATATCTCCAAGGTCTGCTTGTATACTTTACACTGCATTGTTCAAAAGAATCCAGTTCCCTATATTAAACCTCTTACGGATTGAAAAACAGAGCAGTTTCTGCTTGTTACACTGAATCTTATTGAAAGCCATGTTCGAACTAGTTATCCGCTTTCTATGTGAAGAAGTTGGAAAGCTAAAAGCTGTATTTCTTAGGCTGCTTTGCAGCTAGGATTCTGGATGTGAATTATACTCTACCTTTAAAATGCACTTCCATGGAATTTGGAAATTAGGCTTTAGGTGGCAGCTGTCTTCTTACTACTGTGAAGGAAGCAAGTTCTGCCAGATGCAAGTGCTGGCAGTTGTTGGAGTGCGTGTTCCACTGTGGGGGCACCAGCTTCTTGGGAGAGGAGAGCTGGTAGCAGGGGCAGCGGTGGCAGCTGAAGCATCTTCATATCCCAGGGATGGCATTAGGACCTTGTGTCTAGTCTAGCAGCAGCCTCCTGACTTTTACTCCCTGAACTTTCCATTGTTTAAAACAACCCAATTCCCTTGTCCCTTGAGAGATTGTATTAAATCTCTCACTGACTGAAAAACTTGCAGCAGCTTGTTTGTTGCGCCAAATCCCAACCCATATATTAGCAGTTTATTTATGGAAGTTAGTTTTGTTCTAAAGAAGCATGCAAACTCAGAATTTATGTGAAAAAAGATGAAGGTTTGTTGAAACCCAAGAAGCATTCTGTGATCTTGAAATGCAAAGAAAAGGTGATGGGAGAATTAGTTTCCAAATGATTAGGCCATATTGATTAATAAAATTCTCACAGGGCCCCTCAGAAAAGGTATGTTCTGGAGATAAGAATAGACCAGTTGCAGGAGAGCAAGACTGGAACCCTTGGCTGAAGCTCAAGGATTGTGGTTTGGAGAGCATCAATGGGGTGCTCGGTAGTGAGGGTTGCTAAGTTGGATAGATTCCGTGTAACATTACTGAAGACATTACCTTGCCCACCTGAATCAATGATGAAAGTCATGGGATGAAAGTGTTTGCCCTGCACTGTTAGCAATGTGGACATGCTAAGGCTAGTGTGACTGAGACACTCAAGAACCTTAAACTCATCCAGAGTGAAATGACCCATATGCTGGAGAACCCAAGGGCGGTCTCCATAAGTACCCTGTGTCAGGTTGAAGCAGGACTCAGTTTTTCCTTGAAATCACCATAAAAAAATTTATTTGCAATAAAGCATTCATGAACGATGAAGATTTTTTTTTTTTTTTTTGAACAATGAAGATTTTACTGATGGTTTCATAGGAGAGACTGAAGATGTGATGTACATGGCAGACGCTAGAGCACTTCACTAGAACAAAGTAGCTTTACACTTCTCTCTTTCCCTAGGTCTTTCACTTGGCCACTAGGCATAAAGCTGACTTCTCTCTTACTTTCTAGATGCAAGTTAGAGTCTTAGCAAGTCTACCATAGATACCGGTGGACACCTCTGGAGGTAGACAGAGGAGGGTTGGGGCAGTGATGACAGCAGTTGGTTCCTGACATTAGATTAGGATGAGCTCTCCAATCACCTTCTCTAACTTCTTTTATATATGCAAGTAGATTTACAGGGTCATATCAAGAACTTTGTGAGTTTTTCTCTCCAGCTGTGAACTGAGATAATAACGTTTCAGTCTCATCTCCTCTCTGATCACCATTCTTTTCAGATTGTGTTAGTTGCTAGTCGTGTCTGACTCTTTGTGAATCCATGGACTGTAGCCCACTAGGCGCCTCTGTCCATGGGATTCTCCAGGCAAGGATACTGGAGTGAGTAGCCATTTCCTTCTTTAGGGGATCTTCCCTATCCAAGGATCAAACCTGAGTCTCCTGCACTGCAGGCAGATTTTTTACTGTCTAAGCCACCAGGGAAGTACTCTTTTCAGATTATCAGGAAACAATTTCCCGTTTCCGGACAATAAGTGGATAATGGCAGTTGCCTTAAAAAAAACCAACACCAAAAAACTGCTTCAGTGGATTTTGTAGGTGAGAAATTGTATTGAGGCTTCAGCTCTGTAAGTCCTGGAGACTCTCAGTTCACCCTGTCAGCAGCCATGGGCAATAGCTTCCTACATAATTGCCACATAAGTGCTTCAATAATAAAGTTTAAAGTGTCTGCTAAAAATGGAATTACATAAGCAATATAGTATTTCTCCATTTATACATTTATGCCATGTTTAAACTTGTATTTTCTCACTTAATTCACTCAGCACACCTTAAGATAAGTATTATTAGCCATATTTAACAGCTGAAGAATCTGGGGCTGAGAGAGGTTAATTCATTTGTCTGGGTCATAGAGCTAATACTGAACAAAGTCAATCACAGGTCTGAGTTAAAAGTGTGTGTGTGTATACGTGTGCTGTTGGGGGCCAACGAAGGGACAGAGGAATCACAGTCCCCTCCAGCACTCTTCAATAATGATTCCTTTTTTCAATAGCCAAAACTGAAGGGAAAATGTTAGTTTTACTCTGCAGTTGAGACTATGATGAAAAGACATAATATGGGACAGGGAAACAATATGATGAAATATGTAGAGAAAGTAATCCATTGTAAGTAAATAATCACTTTACCATAACTGTTAGTTATTATAAAATCAGTGTTATATACAATATTGAAGACAATTAGAAAGCACAGATTAAGAAAATAGAAACACTATGTTTTCACTAACCAGGGATTACCCCATTTCCACCTCAATCCACATATTAATACTTCCAGGGCAGTGTATGTATTTACATATACATATGTATTTTAACAGAAGGAGATAATATTGTATGCTGCTGCTGCTGCTAAGTCGCTTCAGTCGTGTCCGACTCTGTGCGACCCCACAGACAGCAGCCCACTAGGCTCCTCTGTCCCTAGGATTCTCCAGGCAAGAATACTGGAGTGGGTTGCCATTTCCTTCTCCAATGCATAAAAGTGAAAAGTGAAAGTGAAGTCGCTCAGTCGTGCCCAACTCTTAACGACCCCATGGACTGCAGCGTACCATGCTCCTCCGTCCATGGGATTTTCCAGGCAAGAGTACTGGAGTGGGGTGCCACTGTCTTCTCCATATATAATATACATATTATACAATATACATATAATATACATATACAATATACATATACATATGTATATCCATATACAATATAATATTGTATACATTGTTAACTGAAAGGAGCTAGTTACAAAACAATTTCCATATTTCTTCGACAATAAATTTGCTTGCTGGCTCCCCCACCAAACTATGTGTATATGACAGCCCCACCTCTGCTAGGACTGCCCCCAAGCTTGCTTTCTTCCTTGTAATGGTAGAATCTGTCTATGTTCTTTTCTTTTTTGTCTATGTTCTTTTCACAATAGCATCTTATCTGTGAGTAAAATTTTTCATTTCTTCTTCAAAGTATAAAAATAAAAGGCCATGGGAGTTAAACAAGAATTTAGAATCACATTAAATATCATAAATTCTTTATCTGAAGCCCAAACTGTGTGTATGCACACACATATGCATGCGCATGTACTGTGTGTTGATAAGACGGAGATAAATGACGAACGTGTGATCTGGTATTAGGATTCTGCCTCTCTTTGTATGGTTTCTGAAATTACAATTCTGTTCAGTGATAATTAATATGAGAAATGATGACTTAGTGCCCCCACCCAAGATTTGACATTATTACCTCTGGATTGTTACCTAAAAGAGATTCATCTATATCAGCATTATTTGGAAGTAGGGGTAAGAATAATTCCCGTATTGCAGGTCCTTAAACAACAATATCCCGCTACTTTTTTTCATCAGTCCCTGAAAGGTTGAGCTAAGTCTTGTTGTATGGGACAAGCTTCCCTCTGGAAGGTGAAGTCAAGATAGCGTCACCACTGGTCTTTCTGATATTCTACTTTATACACTGTTTTTCTTCTTGGAACATAGAACCCTGCTTTGTTAGGCTTTATTGGTGGAAAAATTATCTCCAAAATTTGCTGTTGATGGGAAAAATGTGCTATGGAAAATTTTTTTCAAGTTAAAAGTCATAGCACATATACCACCTGAGGATTATCAGGCTTAATAAATGGTGTGCTTATGCACAGTAATCGACAGTTGATACTCTTTATATTTTCAAAGATATAACCACTGATCTTTTTTTAAACTATGTATGAAGCCTGTTAACTAGTCTTACAATTTTTTCTTGGAGTTTTCCTATTTTATCGCATTCTGATTGTTTATAAATTAATAAAGATAACAATGGGGAGAAGATTAGACCTAAGTATTGGGGGTTTCCCAATGAGTAAACTGATATATGTGCAGTTGGCCAGAGAAGGCAATAAATGCTACAAGTAAAAGAAAAAGAACAGCACGTGCAAGGTCCAGATGAGGGGCTTGACCTTGCGTCCTCCGACGCCAGGGTCAGGGCTCTTTGCCCCACTATGCAGTGATTCGCTGTTGTCAGTTCTTTAAGTCTGCGGCTACAAATGAGCGCTTGGTAATGATGAAAAGTGTTGAAATATGTTCTTGAAGGTGATTGTGAAACTGCCTTCCACATGTTGTAAAGACTGGGTATGTTTTTTAGAGCAGGAGTAGTTTGAGGTCTGAACTCATGCTGGGATGTGGTGGACAGGAGGGGCTGAGGGTCACGAGATTCATCTCTGTCCTTTCCAAATATTACAACCTGTTAAATGTGACACAAAATTCAACCCAGTGAGAAATCTGTTTCCTCAGTGGGGGCTGAACAGATTCGATCTTCCCTCCCCTCCCAGAAAAGAAACCACACACTTGAGGGAGTAGGTTACATTTTACAAGTAAAGACTTAGCTGAAAAGGAACACCTAGGTAAAAGATCAAATGATTTTGATGGTTGTTTCTTTGACAAAATTCACAAGGAGCTGAGAAGCCACAGAATAAGAGAACTGAAAAAGTGACTCCAATCTAGACTAATGTGGGTTGTTTAGTATTTACTTCTGTCAGTACATTAATCATGTCTTATTATATTTCACGCTAAAGTTATACTAAAAAAAAAAAAGCCTAATGATAACATTGATGCATTGTCCTTCCTTGTGAGTACAAAGACTTAATTTGATGAATAGAAGTTAAGAAAATGTTTAATCTTCCATTATTGTATAATGATTGAGATTCATCCATCTGTTCTACAATAATAATAATTTATCATGAATGAGCATACTTATAAAATTATGGAGGCATATGACAGAAATTGGCTTCTTTTTCCTAATTCACAAATGTTGACCTTACCCTCTTTTAACTGACCTATGCTTTTATCTTTAAGATTATTCATTATATTTCAGATTTCCCCCACCCACACCTTTCAATGTTCTCATTAATTCTTCTTGGAGGGACTGGAAAATAGAAGAGGACAGAGACTTGTCAACATCTCCAGCACTAAATTTCTCATTTCTATTTAGCAGCCCTGGAGCAATTTATCTATTTCCTTTATTTTCCATTTAGTGTCCTTGGAGGTTTTATAAAGAACATTTGAAAGCTGGTTTTCTATCTAGATAACCTTGATCTGATGTTTTGAATTAGGAATAAAGTTTTTGGAGTTGGGGCGGCCTACAGAGAAGATGTGAGTGTATAGTTGAGGTAAGTCAGGGTAGTACATTGAGTTTTCATTATGTAATATATTCTTCAAGTTCTCATTTTAACCTTGAGAGAGCACAGAGAGATTGAGACAGTGGACAATCCTACAGAACTATGTGGCAACTTTGTTGTTTAGAGAGGGAGTTCTTTCCTTGAGCTTAAGCAGGAACCAAGAGATGGAAAGGCATGATAGAGTTAACAGTCATGTGAGTGGAGGAACAAACAGTCCTTTAGGGAAATCACCAATGAAGTTAGATGGAGAGGTGTTGGGACATCCCTGGGGAGAGAGGAAATACCTGGAAGGAATGAGATCTATTGGCAGAGGAGTGATTCTGTCTGGACACTGATGATTTAATTTAACTTGGAAAAGTTTCTGTTCTATGAACAAGTGGATTTTAGGTCAGAAAGAACTTCCTAGGGGGGGAAAAAAATGCTTTTCCTGAAAACCAAGCTACTCCAGGATTAGATAATGAAAGGTATTAATGGTCATAAAGAAGCTTATATGGCAGCATAATTTGAGGAAAAGGCCAGCTGACCTGCAAGCTAACTTATGAGAGCCATAAAAGAGAGCACGTGTGCCAAAAATCCAGGGAATTAAAAAAATTCAAATGCACAAAATGTCCAGGTGATTAAAAAAATCCTGTATCCATGTGCCTTTCATGGTAATATTTGCTATATTTGTTTCAGATCTCTTTTTTAAGTCATACAGATACAGTTAAAACCTCTTCTTGGTCCTTTTTGATTAGGTTCCCCTATACAGAGATACCATTCTTGTGAAATCAGTGTCCATTCTTCCTTCCTGTGTTTTTGTCCTCTTATTGGGTGTGCACATACCTGGAGAGAGTCTTCGCTTCCACATAAATGATATCATGCTGTACACACACCCTTTAGAAACTTGCCTTTTTTTTTTTTTTAACTCAGCGTCGTTCCCAACATTTATTCGTGTTGAAATATACAGCTCAGTTTATTTAAACTGCTATATAGTATATTGTGTGAATATATCACGATTTATTTGTCCGTCTCCCTTTTGATGAATTAGGTTGTTTCCAGTATCTGGCTGTTAAAGCCAATCCACAGTGAACATATTTCTGCATGTCTTCTTGGGCGTTTATGTAAGATTCTTTCCTAAGTTGTATCTGTTAGTAGTGGAATATGTGAATAATAAGGTATGTAAATATTTGAGTTTTCTAGATATTGCCAAATTGCTCTCCAAAATGTTTCAGCTGCCTTTTACTCTTCACCAGCAGCATTTTGTTACATCCCCCGCTTTTAAACTTTTTTTGTCAATTGCTGTAGTTTTCTGAAATTTTTAATATCATAAGAGGCCTGAATGGCCTCTCAAGGTCCTTTTAGGTCTGAAAGTGAAAGTAAAAGTCATTCAGTTGTGTCCGCTTCTTTGTGACCCCGTGGACTATACAGTCCATGGAATTCTCCAGGCCAGAATACTGGAGTAGGTAGCCTTTCCCTTCTCCAGGGGATCTTCCCAACCCGGGGATCGAGCCCAGGTCTCCCACATTGCAGGCGGATTCTTTACCAGCTGAGCCACAAGGGAAGCCCAACAATACGGGAGTGGGTAGCCTATCCCTTCTCCACAGATCTTCCTGACCAGGAATTGAACTGGGGTCTCCTGCATTGCAGGCAGATTCTTTACCAACTGAGCTATCAGGGAAACCCCTCTTTTAGGTCTAAGAATTATTTATTCCCAACACAGAATTATATCCCACTATGACTCTTCTTGATGAAATTGCTGTTTCATTAGTGATTAACTTATATTGTTGCCTAGTACTGTGCCCATCTCAGACTTCTCAGTGCTGATATTCCTAAAATTCCGGGTGTTACAAAAGTAAGAAATTATCATTGCCAAATTTTAAGGCCAGGTACACTCAGGGAATTTACAGTACAGTAAGTATGAATAACCCCTGCTACATGGGCCGAGGAATAGGTACACCATCTAGTGCAAGACAAGACATATTTTTCATGGGGTCCCTGGACTGTTGTGAGAGGACTTGGGGGAAGTTAAGGAGCCAGCCACAATCTCTTTACTTTCTGGGAATATAGTGGGCTCTGGCAGCCTTCTCTTCTGGCCCTGAATCTAGTCATCTTACCCATCACTACAGGACAAAAAGGGAACTTCAAGGGTTTTACAGACTTGGAACAGACCCCAAACCTACTAACTTACCACATGAATGCAACAATTTCTGAATTCATTCCTCCCAGGATGGGAGACTGGTGCTCTATGAAGTGACATCCGAAAGAAAGACAAGTCTCTAATACACCATAATAAACTTGAGAAAAGATGGTGAACTTGAGAAAGCAGACCTGAGGTTAAACCAACACATTTATTTTATCAAACAGCTAGCAAAACTACTGTTTTGCAACTAGAAACAATGTGTTTGGACTGACTGAATGAATTAGCATCTAGTAACGTATATTTCGGAGAAGGCAATGGCACCCCACTCCAGTACTCTTGCCTGGAGAGTCCCATGGATGGAGGAGCCTGGTGGGCTGCAGTCCATGGGGTCGCTGGGAGTCGGACACGACTGAGCGACTTCACTTTCACTTTTCACTTTCATGCATTGGAGAAGGAAATGGCAACCCACTCCAGTGTTCTTGCCTGGAGAATCCCGGGGATGGGGAGTCTGGTGGGCTGCCGTCTATGAGGTCGCACAGAGTCGGACACGACTGAAGCGACTTAGCAGCAATGTATATTTATTGTAATAGAAGGCTGATCATATGAAAAATAAAGAAGTAACACAGCACACAAGAGTTAGGTCAAAATAACCTAACTTCCACCAGAGGTTGAGTTACAGAATTCCTAGCCCCTATGGCTCTTCCCAGGTGGTTCGGCGGGAGCAACCTTCCAGAGAACTTTGCTTCCTTGTACTTCCTTGGTAAACTAGCAAGCTGAAATAAAAGTTGCTCAGTGAAAATGAGTAAAAGGGTGTGGCTGGAGAAACTCTTAGAAGTAGATGAATTATCTTACAGTGATTTATTGAAGAGAGAAACGGAGGGTACATTTTCTCCAAGGAGCCTCATTTTTAACACCTTTCTAGCTCAGCTCAGTTAAGAACTAGGAACAGCATCAGGACAGGCTTCAGAACTTAAAAGGCTCCCTGCTTTACAGTATGGAGACAAGGCGATCACCAGTCTGAGGAGCTGGAAGGTGGTAACTCATGGAGACTCATTCCAGGTCTTTTAATCTCTCGTAGGATTATATAGGTTGTTCCTCTCTCCACTTCAAACTCATAGAACTACTTTCAACTTAAGTTTATTAAGTAATAGCCAATATTTAAACAGCATTTTATATATGCCTAGAAATTATGTACATGAACTCCTTTAACTTTCACAACCATCACTACATCTCTTTTGCTGGTTGGGAAACTGAGGCACACAGATTGGTTGAAAAATTAATGTTCATACAAGTCATCGTCAGCAGAGCTGGGATTTGAAACGAACTGAAGTCTGTTTTCAACCACTGCATTATACGGCTCCTCATTTAAAGCATTGTTTACGGCCTTTTCCCAGCTTTTTTACAAATAAAAAGCAGGCAGATATGCATTTGCATTGCAGCTGGAGTGACCATTCCCACTTGGTTCCGGTTATCTTTTAACCATTTTAATAACCCAACTCCTCAAACAGAAAAATCAGGTTTAAAAAAGGTTGTCATATCCTGTTTACTTTAACAGATAAAATATAATTTTGGCAATGCTCTTTTGATGTAAACACAAAAACATTGAAAGAGTAAATAAGCTATCAGGCCAACAAAACAGTAATTATTTTGACATTAAACAAGATATCCATCTGCTTTCCCAAGTAAATAATCTCTGACAACATCTAAAAGACAACAAGACCACGGAGCATTCAGGGCACTAATGTATGCACTACACGGGGATAAAAGAAGCAAATGCTGGTGGATCAAAGGGGGCCCCGGGCAATGAGTAATGTAACACTCATCTCAAATTAAACAGCCATCTCCATGATGTGATGCAGGGTTGTCGACCCCACTTTCTTCAGCAGCTGGAATTAGAGAAGCAGTTTTTCTGGGAGAAGAAGAATCGGGGAGGAGCACGGCAGAGATGGCCAGGGGCAGAGGAGGGGAAACAGAGGAGGCCATATTTCTGTTCAGGCTCCTATCCTGCACCACCAATGGGTGAGGATCCACCCATCTGGCCCCACTCCAGTGTGATGGCACTTGCCATCCTTCACCTTAACCCGTGGGTGCCTGAGCTCTGGAGCAGTAGTGTCTAAATTTTGGGGAGTCTTTGAGAATGTGGTGAAAATACTAGAGCATCTACAGAGAGAGATATATAACTGAAAATACAAACATTTGCACCTAATTTCAAGGACTCAAGTATTCATTGTGGTGCACCCACATACTCTGAGCCACTGGGAGTGGCTTCACAGATCCCAAGAAAACAACTCCATTTTTAGAAATTGTTCGGCCGGTCAAATAATGCTGACGGAGCACCTAACTTGTGCTTGGCACATGATGGATATAAAAGCAATGTCCAATACTACTCTTCCTACTAAGAGCTTATGAATTTATGGCTGATTTTCAAGACAAGCCCACAGAATAGAGATTGAGTAAACATTATTCTTAGTGATAATCTTAGCGAAACTTTATCTAGCACTGACTCTGGGCAACTACTTTAAAAACAAGTGTCAGTGGTTCTCAGGCTTCAGTGGTGTCAGAATGACCTGGGGAACTTATTAAAGCACAGATTCTAGGGCCTGCCTCCCGGAGTTTCTGACTTAGTAGGTCTGGGATGAAGCAGGATTTGCATTTCTAACAAGTTTTCAGGGTGTACTTGCGTGCTATATCTTATGATACAGATTCTATTATTATTCCCAGTTTGTAGTTGAGGAAGCCTGAGCCCAGAGAAGTGAAAAAACTTGTTCAAGTTCAGATAGCTGATAAGAGGCAGAGACAGAATTGAGAGGCAGGCAGTTTGGTTCCAAAGAAGGGACGTCTTAAGGAACCTCATAATAAGGCTTCCAGACCTAATGTGGTGTCTGTTGCAATGACTCAACTCTGCCACTGTAGCACAAACGCAGCCATTAGCAATACTTATGAATGGATATGGCTATATTCCATAAAACTTTAGTTATAAAAACAGGTGCCTGGCACAGGGGCTATAGCTTGCTGACCACTACTCTTGAGCCATATGCTTTTTAAGCCTTAAATGTGAAATGTCAATCTCAAAAGATTGTTTAAAAAAACAAGAATTCACATTAAGTGCCTAGTGCAGTGCCTGACATATATGAATCAAAACCTGTTTGCCTTCATGATAATTACTGAAAATTCTCAAAGTCACAAGTAAGAAGTGGTTCACTTCTAAAATCTTCAAGCCTGGAAATCTATAGATTGATACTGTTGGCCCATAGGATCCCTGCTCCAGGTTCCAGCACTCACGGGGCCCCTAGATTCTGTTTTAGATTCTGATGCTGGTCCCTAGAGAGAGCACTCCACTCCAATGGATGCATGAGCTCTGCTTGACTGTTGCACAAATAATGGAGAATGACACAGAATCACAGAGCCACCAGCTTTGAGGGTCTGGAGTTGGGAGTGGGTTGTAGAAGAAGTGGAAGAAAATTCAGGAAAAGGATTGGGATGATAAAGAAAGGTAGGGAATCAGTACCATGAAAGGTATTATTGATGTACATATCATATGTTTCTTCTTGTAACAGGATTCTCCAAGTACCCAGTTCATTTGAACTACACAGAGGGTCCCCTTTGTCAGTTAGAAATGCTCCTGTGAAGGGCCCCACTCTAAGGAGAGTCCAGGAAAATCCATCTCACTTGACCGTCTTTATCATCTGATTAGTAGAAGTCAGTCCTCCGTAAGATGCAGCAATCACACAGAAGTATAAAGACCTTGGGCATCTATATTCACGCATGATAATCATTGCTAAGCACTTTTAAAGCTCTTGTTCCCTTATGCTTGGTTCCTCATCTTTAAAATGGAGATGTTAGTACCTATACATGGGATTGTTCTGAGGGTTAAGTGTGAAACACTGAAAATGGTGTCTGATAGATTGTTAGTGCTAAAACATTATTTGGGGGGCTTCCCAGGTGACCCAGTGGTAAAGAATTCGTCTGCCAGTGCAGGAGATGCAAGAGAGGAAGGTTCAATCCCTGGATTGGGAAGATCCCCTGGGGCAGGAAATGGCAACCCACTCCAGTATTCTTGCCTAGAAAATCCCATGGACAGAGGAATCTGGCAGGTTATAGTCCAAGGGGCAGTAAAGAATCAGAAATGACTGAACACACAGACACACACGAGTTGTTATTATCTCTATTTTCCAGACATGCAAAGTGAGGCACGTGAGTTTGATTCTCCCTAACCCCAGTGGTGGCAGCTAGAAAGTACAAGCTCCTGACTGCTGGTTGGGATCTTTTCTCATTGGCCCAGAACCAAAATATTTTCCCTTTAATCTCCAAAGCCTCTGGGAAACTCTGAGTAGGGTCTTCAGGGTTCACCTTCCTAACTCAAGTGTTCTCGTTCTTTGCGAGCCTTCTTACAGTGAAATCCAGCGTACCAATTCACATGGCTGTGTGAGGAATTGCCAGACTGTTGGGATAGGTGTCAGGAAGTGGGCTTTGAGCATTTTTACAGATATCCTTCCCTCGAACTTGGGTAAGTGAATTAAACTGAGCAGAACAAACTGTCTGTTTCTTCCCTGTCCACTGCGGGCACAGAAAGCAGGGGCTATAATTCATGGAAGAGGGGTATGCACTAATGTGATGGGTTCGAGGCCTCCCGCTCCCACATCATATGAATGCGCTACACGCACTTTCCATTACAAGTACTTTCATGTTTATGATCTCATCAGTCTTCATTATAACTGATGAAACTGATGCTCTACAAATCAGGAGCCAGAGACTCAGTGGCAAGCCCAGGGCTGTTTCATGGGCAGAAGACTCAAAGCCAGCCTCCTACACCTACAATCAGACAGGGTCGGGTATTGGGGCTATCAGGGGTGGGCCGGCCAGAGGGAGGGGTATCTCCTGCTGCTGCTGCTAAGTCGCTTCAGTCGTGTCCGACTCTGTGCGACCCCATAGACGGCAGCCCACCAGGCTCCCCCGTCCCTGGGATTCTCCAGGCAGGAACACTGGAGTGGGTTGCCATTTCCTTCTCCAATGCATGAAAGTGAACAGTGGAAGTGAAGTCGCTCAGTCGTGTCCGACTCTTAGCGACCCCATGGACTGCGGCCTACCAGGCTTCTCCGCCCATGGGATTTTCC
Organism: Bison bison bison; assembly: GCF_000754665.1. Taxonomy (NCBI): domain Eukaryota; kingdom Metazoa; phylum Chordata; class Mammalia; order Artiodactyla; family Bovidae; genus Bison; species Bison bison. The sequence goes on along the minus strand of NW_011495022.1, from coordinate 5,517,046 downwards.
AGGCAAGAGTACTGGAGTGGGGTGCCATCGCCTTCTCCGGAGGGTATCTGAGGTTCTAGGTATTGTGAGGACCTGGAAAGCCAGGGAGTCCAGCCCTGGGGTGAATAGAGCGCGGGAGGCCAGCTGCCCTTAACGGGCCCTCCTCTGTACTCGGCAGGTGTTGAGCCTGGCCTGTGTCTAGTCTGCATCTAGAAGCTTTATGGGATTAGACCACTGGGCCTGACTCATTTTCTTTTTCTTGAAAGAAGGGGTAAGGAGAAAACCCTAAATGTGGTTGGATTCAAAATAGCAGATGGGGCAAAATAGCTCCCTCTCGTGGCTATTTCTAGTAGTGGCCATCAGTGAGTGTGTCTGTGTGGACTGTAGCCTGCCAGGATCCTCTGTCCGTGGAATTCTCAGGCAAGAATACGGGAGTGGATTGCCATTTCCTCCTGCAGGGGATCTCCCGACCCAGGGAATGAACCAGTGTCTCTTGCCTCTCCTATACTTGTACTCTAGTAGTGGCAGCGGCAGCAAAATCAGCCCCCAAAATAGTTTTGATAATGTGATTTCCATGGGAGAGAAGATCCTAAATGTTCAATGTTCTTCCTGGTATGGACGTTGTTGTATCTGTCATCCCTCTACTGATGGCCTTGTCTCTCACTCACACACACACCTCCTATATACCTACTATTTATTTTGCTCTTTAACTCCATGCCAGAGACTTTGCAATCATTAAGTTTTATTACTGTGGCATTGTTAAAGCCATTTAACATTTGGGAGAAACTGAGGTTCAGAAACCTCAAGTGAGTTTATCAAAGTCACACTGCTTGTTAGTGGTAGAGCCTGAATTCAAACTCAAGTCTGCCTTCAGATCCCAAACTCTTCCCCATTTCGGCCTATCGCAGCATGCTTTGCCATTAATGTCTGCCAGCGCTGCTGCTGACCGCGACACAGCATTGTCCAGCACCGTGACCACACAGCAGGGTCACTGAGACACTTGGAAAGCACATGTTCCTAGTTACCCTATTTCACAGGCTTTTGGAGAGATTAAATGAGTTAAAATATGTTAAATGTCCCAAATAGCGTCTCCTTAGGAGCTAATATTACAAAAATAACAATTATTAAAATACAGAAAAATAGAAAGGTATGTCACTTATAATGTCATTACCCAAAGACAACCAACTTTCGTCATGTTTTTCCCTATTTTTTTCTGACAGTTGTGATCATGTTGCAAATATAATTTTGGCATTTTTAACTTAATATTAAATTGTAAGCACTTTGCTATTAAAACAGCTCATAAGCCTAATCTAAATGGCTATATAATGATTTAACATGTGGTTGTGCCATGACTTTTTAAGAATTGTTTTCATATTTACTTATTAAATAATTATTTTCCACATCGAGGTTGTTTGCAATCTCAGTTATTGTTAAGTACTGCCATAAAGAAGGCTGAGCACCAAAGAATTGATGCTTTCAAACTGTGATGCTGGAGAAGACTCTTGAGAGGCCCTTGGACTGCAAGGAGATCAAACCAGTTAATCCTAAAGGAAATCAGCCTTGAATATGCATTGGAAGGACTGATGCTGAAACTGAAACTCCAATACTTTGGCCACCAGATGCAAGAAGTGGACTCACTGGAAAAGATCCTGATGCTGGGAAAGATTGAGGGCAGGAAGAAAAAGGCGCAACAGAGGATGAAATGGTGGGATGGCATCATTGATTCAATGGGCATGAGTTTGAGCAAACTCTGGGAGATAGTGAAGGACAGAGAAGTCTGGCGTGCTGCAGTCCATGGGGTTACAAAGAGTCGGCCATGACTGAGCGACTCCACAACAACAACTACTACTTCTACTGTTGTGGATGTTTTCCTTTGATATCCTTTCACCAGCACATTCTCCACCATCCTTGTGAACTTCTTGAGGCCTAGGACCAAAATAAGGTCTTGAGAATACATGTAAGGATATTTCCTTTCAACTGAATACTGATTTGATATATCATGTGTCCAAGATCATTAAGCAAAATAAGAAGCAAATTAGTGAAATTGTAGTTGAAATTTTAATGGAAGAACATGGGAGGATAAGGGGGACTCTTCTCCAGCCACAGCTGATCCTTACTTGGGGATCAGCAGTTCCCTAGTCTTGGCTCCACACACTCCACCCTGGGGTCCTTGGAATGCCACTGAGGAGATGGGGGATTTGGACTTGGACTCAACAAAATCACTCATGACCCCATCATATGGATCAGATCAAAGTTGGCCAGGTGGAGGGCTACATGTCTCCAGTTTCATTCTTGTGCTCAAGTCCAGAAGAGGGCTCCCTCACAGCCCTGGGCTTCCTCAGGAAGCAAGGAGGTCATTTCCAGGCTGGGCCCTTAGTCTCTGTGAGAACTCAATCCATTTAGCATGATCCATAGCACAAAATATGCAGGGACCGTGACACAAGAGAAAAGAGAACAGAATAAGAGAAGTATCGGAAAGACCATGGTACTGTGGGAAACAAGAGTCCTAGATAAAATGACAAGAAAATTTTAAACTCAGCATTGAGCAAGTATTTTATTTTATTGTTGGAAACAGTGAGGCTTTCTGCTTTTCTTCAAAAATGACCCAATCATGCTTTAAGTTAGAGAGTCACAGGAATTAAGGTGAAATTTAATATATTAAGGAATCAGTGTGGCAGAAACTGATAATTGGCCTCTTGTTAGTCCTTTTACAGTAACAGAGGTCCTGATTTTTAGCTGGGTATATGATTTCCGAGAATAAAGACTCTATTTCTTATCCTTCTTTGCAGCCAGCTGTGCTGGCTAAATGAAGGTGGCTAAGTTTATGTGCTGGTAAATGAAGGTGAGCAAAAGTCATGTGTACCACTTTGAGGTCATACCCTGAGAGGAGAGGGGCTGGTCCTTCCTGTTGACTAGGATGCAGTGATAGTGATGGCCCACCTTGAACTATGTGGATGAGACACTTTGGACCACGAGGTCCTTGAGATGCTGGGGCAACAATATAGAAGGAACCTGTGGTCCCAGCACTGTGGAAACACCATACCCACATTGGACAGCTAATCCCGAACTGTTACACGTCTCATGACAAATGAATGTCTTTCTTGCTTAAGGCATTATAATCATGGGTTTCTGTTACAGCAGCTGAGGTGGGCTGATGGGGCCTGCTGGGTGCTCCAAGAAAATAACAGATACTAGAAAGATACTCTAGACAGATGGACATGGATCTGAATTCTGGCTTACTAACTTACTAGCTTTATGACCTTGGGCAAGGTGCTTAAATCGGGAGGGTGGGGTCTCACCTTCCTTGTGTGTAATAATAAAATGCCAAGAATTTCAGCTTCCTTGTTAAGTGTTAAGAGGAGTCAGATAAAATATGCGAAGGGCCCAGAGACTACTGACTCTTTCCTGAAATCACATGTCAGATGTGGCCACCATTCTTCCTACACGTAAAGCTACCTCTGATTACCAAGAATATGTATGAATAGAGCTTACTTGAAAGCTTCCAAACAGATCTGCTCTCTTAAATTTTAACAATTTATAACAACACTTTAAATGGCTGTCGCCCTGATGGAGGTTATCCTTCCAATGTTCTCATGGGATATGGATAATTTGGATAATGTACTGGAATTGAACTTTTTTCCTTTTTTAACCATATCTCTGTTTTGTCTTCATTTTTTCCCTTTAGCTAGTAAAAGATCAAAATTAATTAAATCTTTTGATGTATCAGGATAGCTCTTAGAGTAACTGTTAAGATAAGGACACTGAACTTTTCTACATGATTGTAGCTCTATAACCTCAACACAGATTTAATGCCATGTCTTTTAGCCTCTGGGAGATTAATTACTGCACCAAATGCTACCAGGCTGACTGGTTTCTTACCTGAAGAGTGGGAACATGAGTCTGCTCTTTTACAGGGTTGTATCTGAAAGCCCTGAGCAGGACTCTGACCAGGCATGAGGCCTCAGGGGATCTTCACACCCTAGCATTCTCCCCACCCAGACTCTGGTTGGTGCACGGGTCTGGACAAACCATAGTTAGAAATGGGGACAGTGGTGCTTGCCTCCACTTTCTAGCCTGCAGGAGAATGGTGGTGAGCGTGGAGGCTTGCTGTCAGGAAGGTGATATGTTACTATACCAGGGTCTCCTGCCATTTCTCTCGCTTTGAACTCAGAGTATTTTCATTTACTTTGAAGCAGGAGACATGTAACACTGGAAACCTGTCTTTTAATCTAATATGGTGTGGATGCTATTTTAATTCACCCCAGAAAGCTCCTGTGGGTTTATGAAGCATAATTCTGGGTTCCACTGCTCTCCCAGCAGTGGAGTTCTTTCAAAAGGACCTGTCAACTTTTCATTTACAACAATGAAACGAAATGGATGAAAGCTGGATGGTTTTTGAAGCCTTTATGGTCTTTTCCTACCAATTGTTAGCACTCTGTCTGGCTTGCACGTGTGGGATTCTCATACAATGCATTTCATTTCTGTTGACAAACACTGACTATTTTAAGGACCCTATGCAAAGAAAAAACTGATGCTCACTCTGCTCAGGATCCATTTTCTATTTTCATGGCTTCAGTTCAGTTCAGTTGCTCAGTCGTGTCCGACTCTTTGCGACCCCATGAATTGCAGCACGCCAGGCCTCCCTGTCCATCACCAACTCCCGGAGTTCACTCAGACTCACATCCATCGAGTCAGTGATGCCATCCAGCCATCTCATCCTCTGTCGTCCCCTTCTCCTCCTGCCCCCAATCCCTCCCAGCATCAGAGTCTTTTTCAATGAGTCAACTCTTCGCATGAGGTGGCCAAAGTACTGGAGTTTCAGCTTCAGCATCATTCCCTCCAAGGAAATCCCAGGGCTGATCTCCTTCAGAATGGACTGGTTTCATGGCTTACTGACTTCAAATAAAGATGCAAAAGGAGCTTGGAGGGACAATGCACATCAGATTGTGTTTCCAATGAAAAGAACTTGACAATCACAAACATTTCGAAGCTTCATCTAAGGATGCATTTATGTACATCGGTAGTATCCCACACCATCAAATTTCAGGACAGCAAATGAAGGTGGATGTCCCATGAAGTTTGTTGAAGTGGGACATGACTAACCAGAAATATTTTAGGGGCTATTATAGTAGGTCAGACCTCAGATTTGAATGACTTTGGGTATCTGCAAATAACCTTTCATTTTGACAGGAAGGTGGCTCTTTAAGCTCGTGTTGAGCCCTGCAACCAGAGGCAGATTTACTGTGAAGCCAAGTAAACTTGAGCAGTGTGGTCACATGGTTGTGCTTTTGGAATTTTTGCATAAATAAATAAATAGAAATAAATCTATTTCCCCTCTGACTTTCTTCCCATTGCACTTGTCCTTGAATTGGGTAGTGTTGGGATGACTACAGAGATTTGGGGTTCTGGTAAAGAGAAGTTGAATAAAGTTGGGGATGCATTTATTTTGGGTTTAGAGAGATACGTTTATGTGGTTTGCAGTCACTTCTGTGTACAGTTAGGTTATTTTTAGTCATTCTGGTGATGGAATGACTTCTAGGAATACTTCTGCTGCCCACTGGGCTGACATATCCAGCTTTGAAATGAATGTGCAGGGCCAGAAGTTGGATCATGATATGAACATACTATAGTGCCAGACACAGATGCTAGGTGGGTGGTGGTGGAGAGGCATGATCAGAAGTGCCTTAGGAAAACCAGATGTGAAAATATTTGAAGGGAGAGTTGGTTTTCATTAAAGCTTAGTCAAAACAGAAGTTCTTCCTGTCAGGGATATTCTTGATTATGTAGTGCATAATTATAAATGCACCATACAATTTCTCTTTTTATGAGACTTCAAATTTATTAGTATTCCTGAGGGTAGGGAAGAATCTGTAGCTATACCACTACCAGTGAATTCATCCCTAGGTGAGGCTGCATGTACCTTTAAATAATGGCTCTTAAAATACTGGTGTAGATTGCACTACTAAAATCTGGTGGTTCCAGAAAAAGGCAGAGAAAATTGTCCCTGATTCAACAAACAGGCAGAAAAATCAAGAAACAAAGCTCTACATGTTCAAGTCAATGTGTGTTGTAGAAGCATAAAATTTGAGTTACACTATTATACTTCAATACAAGGTAGTGGCAATTAAAAAATTACATTTTAATTGTTCTTATGCACGCCTTAAGGTGAATATCATATAATTTTCAGAATATGCCACTAAAAATATTGAAAAAATAGAGGTGTATCACAAGATTAATTATAAATATATATGTATTTTTCTGGACTTTATGATGTTTGTGGTATTAGTTAGCTTTTAAACATTTTAACTTTTTTTCATTCCAAATAAAAATCCACGTTTGTACTTCATTTGTGTCGATAACTTTGTTTTTCTTTCTTGAAGAAGGCCCATCAACTTGTATAAACTTCAGGCCCCACAGATTTCGCCCTGTTTGTAACACAGGAAGACGTGTACTAGTCACAGTTACACATGGCTTTACAGTATTCTGCATCTTTATCATTGGTTAACATGTTTTAGTGCATTTGACATTCTAAAGAATTTGACTGGAATCAAAGAAAGTAATCTCCACACCTCCACATCCCTAACATCTTTTAAAGAAACTGATTCCATAGCTCACTTGTTAAAGTTTTAGATCCATCTTTCCCTAAAGCTGCCTTCAAGGGAAAGACTTATCACATCCCTGAAGCCAGGAGGTGGCATTTATCTTGCTCTCTCATGACCTTTCCTATACAATTACCTGTCCACCTTTTTGTAAAAGCTCCTCCCTTTCTGAGGTTCATACTGCCTAGCACTTCCTGAGTGAAAATTACTGAGCTCTCCACTTACACTCTCAAAGACTATGGCCAACCTACTGTAAACCTAGAATATTTCAACATCCATATAAACACACTCAACAGCCTAGCTGTATTGTTAAAGTGGCTGCTCACCACCCACTTAATGGCCTAAAATAACAGAAATTTATTCTTCCACAGTTCTGAGGCCAGAAATCTGAAATCAATGTCACTGGACTGAAATCAAGGTATTGGTAGGGCCACACTTCCTCTGGAGGAACATGTGGGGAATGCGTACCTTTATGTTCCTTTAGGGGAACATCTATTTCTATCTTCTTTTAGCCTCTAGAGGCTGCCAGCATTCCTTGGCTTCGGGCTATGTCATTCCAACTGCCTTTGTGGTCATATTGCATCCTTCTCTTCTGCGTGTGTAAAATCCGATAGCATTTAGGGCCTGCTCACATAACCCAGGAAGATCTCTTCATCTCAAGATCCTTAACTTAATCACATTTTAAGGACCCTACTCCCTATCTTTTTTTTTTTTTGCCACATAAGGTGACATTCATAGGTTCCAGGGATTAGGATGTGGATGTCTTTTGGGGACCATTTTTCAGACTGCCACACTAATGTGGCACTTTGGGAAGTTGCCCTCTCCATGCCCCTCTGTGAACTGTTCCAGTTCAGCCACCTACTTCTTGGCCAACATACTCTGAGGACTGTCATACCCCAGAACTGCTCTGTGTTAGAGAACTGACCACAGTCTCCTTCCTTCTTGGCCACACCCCTATCTCCTGTGCAATCTGTATTTTGACCTCAGAGACTTATGGTTGCTTGAATCCTCAATTTCTCCTAGTCTTTCAACCCTCTTCTCACGTCTCTTCCTTCCTACTCAGCCTGGACACTCCAGGTGACTGAAAACCTAGCACTTTTCTCTTTACTTGTGGTGGTTCAGAGCACTATTCTAGAAAGATCTCCCTTGAGCCTGGATTCATGAGACTGTTGACATGCCTGGCTTCTTCTGCTGAGTTGTCGTGGAAGGAGACTCAAAGAACCACACAGATCCCACTCTCCAACTTCAGCACCCCTGCTTCCACTCCATCCACAACCTTTCCTTTCCTCTGTCCCTTCTCTGTCTGCTGAATATTCTTTCTCAGATCACATTCTATTGATGTTCTCCATCAGAATCTCTTGGAACACTTGTGAAAAGAGATTCCCGAGTTTCACCTCAGATCTTCGGATCAGAATCTTTGGGGAAGGGTATAGGAATTTTCATTTTCAACAAGTCACCCCATTGGGTGACTTTTACCCTTTATTCTATATTGGTTCTCAAGTATTTTCCCTTCTGAGAGCTTCTAGTATACTGGTCTCGCAGTTAAAATATGAGTTTAGTACCAATTGGGAAACACCAGTTACAAGCACCCCAAGTGACTCTTCTCCCACTGGAGATACGTGGATCTCCTGTGGCTTGGTGTCAAAGGGTTAGCCACTCCTGTTCTGACTGGCTGGAGGTCTTTACACACTAGTTAAGTGTTCAAGTACATCTTCACTCTCCATCCTTCCCTGACATTTCCTCTCCCCAACTATTGTCTTTCTCTTCTTTTTTAAAAAATATAATTTTGTTAAAGTGTATCAGTCTAAAAAAAAAAAACCTCCAACATAAAATAAAAATTATGTATCAGAGCAGCCAATAGGAAGCACTCAACTGATTCAGGAGAAAGGGGTTTTAATCCAGGCAATTACTAGAAGAGTTGGAGAGAAGACACAAAGAGCTAAGACGGTTCCTAGCACTTGGCTTGTGATCCAGAGGCCAGGGAGTCCTGCTGTCTCCACCGCCACTGCTTGATTCAAGAACATAAGGCTGAATAAGGGACAGTTACTAATTTGAGAGCACTCTCCAGGAATATAGAATATTAATATTTAGACAAGGACTCCAGGAGATGGTGCAAACTTGCTTCTAGGATGCTTCCTGGAAGCCTGGAAAAAGTGATGGCCTCTGCTAAGTGAGGCCTCAGTGTCAGAATTGCCACAACAGAGGATAGAAGTAAGGGCTCAAAGGCTCAGAGAAGTCAGCAAGCTAGAGTGGATATACTGTGGAAAGCCAAAAAACTCACTCAATGGTTATGTTTCATGGAAAGGCTCACAGGATACACTATTTACCAAGGATACACAAGATTCAGTGGTGAGAAGGGCATACCCAACACCAAGAAGTCTCATGACAGCTCTCCTCTGTGGGCCTGGGCTGGTGGTAGGAGATGCGGCCACAGAACAAGGCACTTGATTGCAAAGTCCTAGACCATGAAACAATAGAGACCAGGTGGCAGTGATTAACCTTCAGCAGCCAGGTGGACACATTATCATAATGAGTAGCAAGTACAGAGGGGAGTAGGCTTGCTAATCTGCAGAGTTGTAGATGATTAATTGAAGGTAGCAATCCTAGGACAAAACAGATGAGCAGGGACAAGGGTATTACTCAATCTGTACCAGCAAAAGAAATGGAGGATGGATGGTATTTTGACTTCTTAGAGGTGTTGTAACAAAAGTACTACAACTTGGTGGCTTAAAACAACAGAAATTTATTCTCTCAAAGAAGAATAAATTACTCAAAGAAGTAAAGAAGGCTGCTGCTGCTGCTGCTGCTAAGTCGCTCCAGTCATGTTCGACTCTGTGCGACCCCATAGACGGCAGCCCACCAGGCTCCCCCGTCCCTGGGATTCTC
>NW_011495022.1:5498636-5507482 GCF_000754665.1 Bison bison bison | reverse complement strand
AGGCAAGAACACTGGAGTGGGTTGCCATTTCCTTCTCCAATGCATGAAAGTGAAAACTGAAAGCAAAGTCGCTCAGTCGTGTCCAACTCTTAGCAACCCCATGGACTGCAGCCCACCAGGCTCCTCCGTCCATGGGATTTTCCAAGCAAGAGTACTGGAGTGGGGTGCCATTGCCTTCTCCGTAACAGTGCATAAAAGTGCCTATTTCTCCACATTCTTCACAATGTGAAGAAAAAAAAACCAACTTTTTAAAAAATAATGTCCATCCTACTGGATGCAAGATGGTGTTTTATTGTAGTTTTGATTTGCATTTTCTTGATTAGTGATGTTAAGCCTCTTTTCATATGCTTGCTGACCATTTGTATATCTTCTTTGGAGAAATGGTGTTCGGTTGTTTAGCATCATTTGTCTATTTTTGCTTTTGTTGCCTGTGCTTTTAAAATGCCATGTCCAAGAAATCACTGTCAAGACCATATATATATAAAGAAATTGGAAATAGAATTTTAAAGAAATAGTTGCATACCCATGTTCACTGAAGCATTACTCGTAATTAGCCAATAGGTGGAAGCAACCTAAATGTCTCCTTTGTTATGTTATGTTATTGTTAATATGACATTAACAAATGTCCATGTTGTTAAGATGAACAGATAAACAAAATGTGGTATTAATATAAATGCATATACAATGAAACACTATTTAGCCTTAAAAAAGAAAGAAATCATGTCATATATTACAACCTGTATGAACTTTGAGGACATTAGGCTAAGTTAAATAAACCAGGCACAAAAGGACAGATACTGATAATTCTACTTGTATGAAGTATCTAAATTAGTCAAAGTCTGCAAACAGAATTTGCAAATCCTGCCTGAAGAAAAACCATAATTTTGACCCTTGATTTGTTATTCCTAGAACTGAGGTTCTCATGATCCTCATTAAATTGTGTAAATGATTTATTTAAGAACTACTAAGTAATAGTCTGCAGCATCTTTCTAAATAGGGCTTCCTTGGTGCTTTAGTGGTTAAGAATCCACCTGCCAATGCAGGAGACGTGAGTGCTCGATTCCTGGGTGAGGAAGATCCCCTGGAGAAGGAAATGGTGACCCACTCCATTATTCTTGCCTGGGAAATCCCATGAACAGAGGAACCAGGTGGGCTAGAGTCCAAGGCGTCACAAAAGAGTTGGCCACAACGTAGTGACTAAAAAAGATCATCTTTCTAAATAACAATAACACTTAACAACACTATTAGTAGCAACCAGTGTATTAAGCATTAACTAGTGTCAACAACTCTTCTGAGAGTATGATATATATTATCTTATTTAATCCCCTTAACAACTCCAGGAAATAGACCCTTCTAATTCTAAATTTTACTCCTGATAAAACCGAAGTTCAGAGAGTTTATCTAACTTTCCCAAGATTACAGAGTTTGTAACTTGCAGAGCCTAGATTCTAGTTTTAAAATAGATGGCCTAGGGAAAAAGTATCATTCAATACTTCGGCTTAATAGCTTAATGGGAATAATCAAAAGAAGAAATGTTTAAGAAGATGTGGAGTCGTTGCTAATTTCATCAATAGATTTGAGAGCCCTGGTGTTTTTCTGTTTTATCAGGATATTTAGCTCAGAAAGTAATCATCATTCCATTCTCCTTATATTTACCTGATTTATAGTCTGGAGGAAAAGTTCTGAATTTTGAGACGTGTGTAAATGACTGTTTCATCTATATGATAAAGTCTCCGTAAAGCTGCTCTTCATCTCTAACTTAACAAAGTGTCAAACTTAAGCTCAGAAACTATTTCCCATGACTGTGTCATCTGGGTATTGCAGGGATCTGGTGGGAGGGGATGTGCTCAGAAAAAAGTGTCTTCATTTTGGAACTTTTTTTTTTTTTTTTTAAATTTGGCTGCACTGTCTTGCATGCAGAATCTAGTTCCCCGACCAGGGATTTGAACCTGGGTCCCCTCCCTTGGGAGCACAGAGTCTTAGCCACTGGACCACCAGGGAAGTCCCTAGCACTGATAGAACAAAATCTGAGGGTCTTTGGATACATTGTGCCTTGCTGAGAGACTGACGCAACCTTTCCCTGCCCCTGGTAGGCCTGGCAAACCAAATGGCTGCTATAATTTTAAGAACCTCTCCTTGGCACCTCTCCATATCAGCAGTATTATGTTCTCCTCTGGTTGCCACCCAGGTGGGGAGGGATCAAGGAGGCGGTGAGTTGCTGGAATAGGAGGTAGGTAAAAGGGAAACCCAAGGAGAGAAAGGAATCCATTGATTTTGGACTTGGCCACCTCACTCATGCGTATGGAAGCTTCTCAATCTGGATGAATAAGGGCTTTTAGAGTTCACAATAAATGGATAGTGAATCTTTATTCCTTTCCTGTAATAACATGAGTTGCCTTAATAGGTCATAAAACAGATAACTTAGTTTAATCTGATATTTCAATCTTAGCACTGTGTGATGCCATACAGGAGAAAGTCATCTCTCCTCTCCCAAACTCCAGCATTTCCATGGAAAGAAAAATTGCACCAATACCAGCCCCTCCCATAAGGCCCCCAACTAGGAAAGCTAATCACTATGTAAAGGAAAGAGAAAAGGAAAGGTATTCCCATCAGATTGCAGAGTTCAAACAATGGCAAGGAGAGATAAGAAAGCCTTCCTAAGTGGACAATGCAAAGAAATAGAAGAAAACAATAGAATGGGAAAGACTAGAGATCTTTTTAAGAAAATTAGAGATACCCAAGGGAACATTTCATGCAAAGATGGGCTCAATAAAGGACAGAAACGGTATGGCTCTAACAAGCAGAAAATATTAGAAGAGGTGGCAAGAATACACAGAAGAACTATACAAAAAAGATCCTAATGATACAGATAACCACGATAGTGTGATCACTCACCTAGAGCCAGATATATGGAGTGTGAAGTCAAGAGGGCCTTAGGTAACATCACTATGAACAAAGCTAGCTGAGGTGATGGAATTCCAGCTGAGCTATTGAAAATCCTAAAAGATGATACTGTTAAAGTGCTGCACTCAATAAGCCAGCAAATTTGAAACACTCAGCAGTGGTCACAGGACTGGAAAAGGTCAGTTTTCATTCCAGTCCCAAAGAAGGGCAATGCCAAAGAATGTTCAACTACCACACGATTGTACTCATTTCACATGCTAGCAAGGTCATGCTCAAAATTCTCCAAGCTAGGCTTCAATGGTATGTGACCCAAGAACTTCCAGATGTACAAGTTGGATTTAGACAAGGCAGAGGAACCAGAGATCAAATTGTCAACATCCATTAGATCATAGAAAAAGCAAGAGAATTCCAGTAAAACATCTACTTCTGCTACATTAACTATGCTAAAGTCTTTGTATGGATAACAACAAACTGTGGAAAATTCTTAAAGAGATGGGAATACCAGACCACCTCACGTACCTCCTCAGAAACCTGTATGCAGGTCAAGAAACAACAGTTAGAACGAGATGTGGAATAATGGACTGGTTCTAAACTGGGAAAGGAGTAAGTCAAGCCTGTATATTGTTACCCTGCTTATTTAACTTCTATACAGAGTACATCATGCGAAATGCTGGGCTGGATGAAGCAGAAGCTGAAATCAAGGTTGGGGGGAGAAATATCAATAACCTCAGATATGCAGATGACACCACTGTTATGGCAGAAAGCAAAGAGGAACTAAAGAACCTCTTGGTAAAGGTGAAAGAGGAGAGTGAAAAAGCTGGCTTGAAACTCAAAATTCAAAAAACGAAGATTATGGCATCCAGTCCCATCACTTCATGGCAAATAGATGGGGAGACAATGGAAACAGTAAAAGACTTTATTTTCTCAGGCTCCAAAATTACTGCAGATGGTGACTGCAGCCATGAAATTAAAAGACACTTGCTCCTTGGAAGAAAAGCTATGACAAACCTAGACAGCATATCACAAAGCAGAGACATTACTTTACCAACAAAGGTACGTATAGTCAAAGCTATGGTTTTTCCAATAGTCGGGTATGTATGTGAGAGTTGGACCATAAAGAAGGCTGAGTCTTGAGGAATTGATGCTTTTGAACTGTGGTGTTGGAGAAGACTCTTGAGAGTCCCTTGGACTGCAAGGAGATCTAACCAGTCAATCCTAAAGGAAATCAACCCTGAATATTCATTGGAAGGACTGATGCTGAAGCTGAACCTCCAATACTTTGGCCACCTGATGCAAAGAGCTGACTCATTGGAAAAGACCCTGATGCTGGGAAAGACAGAATGCAGGAGGAGAAGGGGACAACAGAGGACCAGATGGTTGGGTGGCATCATCAACTCAATGGACATGAGTTTGAGCAAGCTCTGGGAGAGGGTGAAGGACAAGGAAGACTGGTGTGCTGTAGTCTATGAGGTTGCAGTTGGACACAACTGAGTGACTGAACAGGAAAAGGGAAATTTGGTTACAGTGAAAATATTTCATGATCATACACCCATTCTAAACCGTTCCTGGAAAATATTAGGCATGGGAGTGATGGCAAAAGGACCTGAGCTTTCATGCCCTATTTCCATGTAGTACAGGTGAAATGTGAGGGCAGGATAAGTGAAAGAAATGGATTTATACACTTGGGGCTCATCTTTTTTGGGAGACCATGTGAGAAATGCTGTCTTTGGTTGTTTTTATGATGATGCTTCTCTGTGACTCAGCCTTACTTTATGCCAGTAAGAATAGCTTGGAAATATAATTAACGTTGCTGTGTTTTAGACATTTCATTTCAAAATGATTGGGTATACCAACAGTTATGGCACCGAAATCATTAAAATCATGCAAATGCTTACAGTGGATGGGCCTGGGAGATTATGGTTTCATTAGAGAAAAGGCTATAAAGTTAGACCTAGGTAATTACCTTTCCCATTAATGCTAGAAAATTCTGTGCTCCACTGAGAAGTGATCGTGGTGCATCGTGCCTTCTGTGCTTTTACATTCAAACTGCAGGGGCCTTTATTTCATCAGCACAAACTGCAAGGAAACAGCGGCAGCTTTCCAGGTGTACTTTGCAAATTGGGGTTTAAATGTGGAACACATCAAATTAAAATTCAATATTAATTATTTTGTCTTGCTAGGAGTCTGAGTGGTTTAAAGCAGCAAGGGTAATTGTCTAATTCATTGTGTGTGTCTACAGTGAACTTAATCATTATGTCAGCTTCCTAATAAAAGGTTATTATAGAAACAAAGATCCCAATTTTACATATGGTAGGCAAGGGAGGATTCGAAGAGCTGGTCTCTAAGGTAGACTTGAGGATCTTGACAAATGATGCCCATGCTGTGATCAGATACTTAACAAGAAATCTCGTTATTAACTAGGCCTGTACAGATAATTAGCACTTGAGCTTCAAATTTTAAATCTGGCTTGAGATGTATAATTTATCAAAAGCCTTAGCTTGCTGTCAAAGTCTGATAATAAGGTAGTGTTATTGATGAATTGAGATTAAGAGTAGATTGAAGAGAAAATTAGGCCACTGGTTAGCCTGAAAGGTCTGATTTCAATATTTACAGTACTAATTTGGTATTATTTTGGTAAATGGATGTGGTCCCCAAGTGCTGCCTGGTATAAAGGAATAAACTATGCATCATTATTCTAACAGAAAAAGTATTGTTTACCGTGTACTGGATTTTGCAGCACTAGCAGTCTGGTTAATAGGCTGCTTTATAAGAGAAGTGTACCTGTTTTTTATTGCATGCATTTATTATAACCCATTCAGCACCTAGGGCTTTTAGTGAAAATTAGAAAATGTAGCTTCTTTACATTAAAAATGATATTACATTAGACTAATTGCTTCAGAGCCTGTCTTCCTGATTTAACTCACTTTAGTTTATCTCTCAGCATTGTCTTCTAAACATTCTTGCCATTGGAATTTAGATAACTGCCATTTTATACATTCAAGCTACATAAAATGAGCAATCTATTTTTTAATGAACTCTGGTAGCACTTCATTGCAAGCGATCTTGAGGGTGGGAGAAGGAATGGGATGTACAATAAGCCATCTATCTGCAGTGTCTCTTGTCTTTGAAGCATATTCTGAGTACACTTATGTGACCCTTAGCAACTTAAATCTTTTTGATGCGTGTAATAAAATGTTGTTTAGGGCAATAGCTGATTTCCAAAATTATATTAGGCATAACATAAGGCTGTAGCAAACTGTCTCCCTATTTTTCCTTGCTCGAGCTCACAAATGGGATTGGAAAGTGTTGGGGTGTTTTATTGCATATCATATCAGGTATAAATAGACAGTGCTCTGCACCATAATATAACTATGTGTAGCTCATAGCAATATCTGCCCGTGAAATAATAGAGCACAGGACTATTGGTTTCCGGAAAATTGCTTGACAATCCCTTGTAATGTATTATTGGCAGCAGCCCCACTTCTCCAGTCTCCAGCTGTCCAGCGGGGTGTGCCAAGTCACAGCAGGACCTGAGGACTGTTTGCATTGAACGGTGGCACGGAGCTTTATGGTGAATTTCCTTGTGTATTGTGCACTTGCAGACAAGCAGGCTTTCTGAGACTCAGCAGGAGCGTTCCACTGTTTATGCTGAGGTGGTTAGCTAGTTGGCAAATTGCTGTTATTCAGAAATGTGTGGCAGAGGAAAATGTATTGCATTACATTTTCTATCAATATTGTCTTAATGTTGACCAATAACTGGCCTCCGTTCAAGCTGACCCTTCCTTCTGACTTTTATCTTAGGCGTGATTAGATTGAGTAGAATTTAGTGGGGAGCTTTTCTCTGGAGGAAGAAAGAGGGTTTTTTTTTTTTTTTGCCCCATCTCAGCTGCATCTCCCCAGCCTACCCCCACCTCAACTCAGCAATGCCCCCCACCGCCAACACCGTGCTCGCCTCCTAACTCCTGAAATAACATTAGTTTAGGATTCTGCTTTTGGAGGAAAAAGATTTGGTGTTTCAGCTGTTCCAGTATATGTTGACTACTGACTAATGGATATTTATTCCACTTTATTGCTTTCTATAGGCAAAATTCAAACAAAAGGAATTGGATTTTGCTAATAGCAATGAACAGCATTGGCATTTTTTGACAATAGTCAGTATAATAATAACCCCATTCATAGAGAGAGGACTTAGAGCTTCTCATAGCACTTTTACCTACATCACCCTCCTTGATCCTTACATATGACACAGGGAGAATAATGCCCATTCGATAGACGAGGAAAAACAAAACAAGGAAAAAGGTTGTAGATTTAGCTTATAGCACAGCTGGGGACATTTTGGTCTTTGAACTTTCTGATTTTTGCCCTCTTTCCATTCCTCTGAATAAATCAATTCTATTCTTTATGATAATTTTTCTTTTCATCATTAAAGGTTGCAGAAATACCGCCTGTATAGTGCATTATTCCTGCATTTTAGAGTTTGAGAAAACAGTTGTCAAGAGCCAAGAGAGTGGGTACAGGAATGTGTTGCTGCAGGTCTGTTCTTTGTAGGATCATTAACTGGCTCCAAGTGTGCATTCTAGAGCTGTATTTGTGGGGCTTTGCCCAGCAGCCCGCAAAGGCACCACGGTGAAGCTTCATTCACTCTGTACCTACAAATCACAGTTTAAGAGGTACAGAGTTCGAGTTGCAAAATAAGTCATGAGGGTGTGATGTGCAGCATGGAGAATACAGTAAACGAAACTGCATTAACTTTGTGTGGTGACCCTGACTACTTGTGGTGACCATTTCCAACGAATACAATTCGAGTCACTAGTTGTACACACAACACTAACATAATATTGTATGTCAAATAAACTTAAAAAAGAGTTATACATCCAAAAAACAGTTATTAGTTCCAGATAGTTTAGGCAGTACATAAATTCCCAGAAAATCACCTTTAAAAAAATTCAGGAAAGGTGGTGACAGGCAACAGCACTGGGATCAGAACTCAGGGTTTCCCTTCTCTGATGTCTACATCACTAGGCCTGTAGTTTTCTGACCTTTTAAAAATTCCAACATCCCACTCCCCTCCCCACCCCAGTCACACACAGAACTCAAGGCCAGGAATGCACTGTTTCGGTGCTGGTTCTATCAGGCTGCATTTCCTGGGAACTTTGGAGGCAGGAAGAGGAGTGTGTTTCCCCTGAAGGAGAGCTCTCTTCTCCCACACCCCGTCCTCAGCTTCAGCTTGCGGGACTGAGTCTGAGCTTGTCAATAAGCTGTGCCGAGCTGATGCAGCTGCAGTTCCATGTAGAGGAGTTAAAATATTTCCTTCCAGTTACATTGCACAAGCATGTGGGACAGGTTGGTACACGTGGCAAAGAAATAAATGATCATCAATGATCATCAATGATCACAATGTGAGAAAAGGAATTTGTATTTTATATGGAACTCACAGGTACTGGATTTTTATGCTCCAGACCCAGGCTCTCTCCTATGCTTGGAGCTTCAGCCAAAGGCAAGGAAAATATTGTGTTCTCAAGAGAAGGCTCTGTGCGTGTGTGTGTGTGTGTGTGTGTGTGTGTGTTTTGGGCAGGGGGAGAAGAGGAAGGGAAAAGCAGGAGAAATAGCAATTTAGCTTACAAAGAAAAATGATGGGGAAGAAAACAAGTATGAAAATGTTAACAAAACCAACAACAAAGATGAATCAAGAACTGAATGCATCTGTAAATTTTTTTGAAGTTTTTTTTTCCCCCAGTATTTTTGTTTAATAAGATGTATTGTTAATATGCCAGTTAAGGGATATTTCAAGTCTCAGCACAAAGGCATTTTTTACCTGATAAATGACAGATTTTGCTTTTTCAGAGCAGTGTGGACAGCATGTGAGTTTTTAATCTTTTTAAAGCAGATATTTTAAATAAATAGCTATCATACTCATGTTACCATTGTTCTCTAAAAATTTT
>NW_011495022.1:5489752-5498536 GCF_000754665.1 Bison bison bison | reverse complement strand
TTAAATGTAGGTGTAAAAATAAAGAGGAAAAACACCAACCCATTCATGAACCAACATTCTCAGACAATCCTCCACCCCAAATGAATGAAGATTTATGGTGCATTTGGCATCATACAACACCTTGTACATTATAGGAGAAATTCTGTAGATGTGAAAACTCTATCTGTTGCCTATTTTAAGCTGTCAAACTAATTTCAATTACACATTGAAGAATTAGTCTAGATGTTTGAGAGGTAATCATTTTTCATTATAAATTAACTTGTCCTTTATTATTTGAAATACAAATTTTACTTTAAGCATTCAGAGGTTCTAAACTAGTACCTTTTAAATTAAGCAGTGTATCTTTTAAGGGCTCTGCAAAAGCCTAGTTATTTCTTAAATTCTTATCACAGGAATACTTAAAGACAATACAATACTGTTTCTAAAGCTGGGCATATGAAGTATGTAAGTTACTACCTAACTCTCAGGGAGGTTGGGACTTTGTGGATGCTCTGCCATATTTGATCAATATGTACTTATGTAACAGCGATGCTGCATTTATCCCTGTTGCCTATTATCCACTAAAAATGAATCGCCCGAAAATTGCAGGAGGTCACACAGTGTTTTTCTAGTCATTTGTACTGCCTTCTTATTTCATGATGTCTTCATACAAATGCAAAGTTTGGTAAACACACACACATTTATTTTCACAAATGGATTAATCAGTATGCAAAAACTGTCCATGGCATTGCTTTCAGCTCTACTGGAACCCAAAGGAGCTGAATAGCAGCTCACTCAGTTTCTGCTGTGGGGCGTGGGGCTGGGCAGTCACTGCCTGTGTCTCACCAATAGGGGTCTCCGGTGTACCACAGAACTGTCTTTATAACCGCTCCATTATGATTATTTACAGTATTGCTGTACATGCAGACAGAGGCACGGGGGCAGAACAGATTTATATGGGCTGGGGCTGATACTGATTTATTCAAGAAGTGAAAGGATGACGTCACAAGTAATGAGGAGAAGCAAAGACATGTCTAGGTTTGGTGTGAGAACACCTTCAACTTAACAGTGCAGACACAATCTGACTGTTCCTCAAACGGAGGAAAGAATAGCCAGGTGGCTCTGCTGGTATTGCCAAATATCTAAGTATGTGTCTTTGTTTAGATGAAACATCCAAAAGAATGAGTGAATTTCTCTTTTCTCATTTGAATGTCTTGGGAATGAGTTGACTGTCTAAATCTCAACCCTGAAATTAGTTCCTAATAACATTTTATAAAGTTATTCATATTTTAGGAGATTGTCAGTGTGTAAACTTGTCTTTCTGCTGCTTTATTATTGATAATTAAAGTAAGAAAATTCGGAAAGGTCAATTATGATTTACTATAATTTAATGTTAAAATTTAGGTCATATTTAGAAGTAGGCTCATGATATATAAAGCGTGTCATAACATGTTTTCTTTTTATGCATCACGGAATTCCTTTGTGCCATCCATTCTGTGAAATTTTAGTTTTTAAAACTCCCTTACCAACAAATTAAGATATTTCTTCATTTTGGGGATTAGATCTATTTGTGTAGAAGGCAACAGGTATTCAAAATGCTTTCCTCATTCGTTCATTTAACAAATATTTGTTTAGGTTGTGGGTTGTGAAGTCACTCAGTGTCTAAAGGAAAATCTCTCCCTTTAGGGAGTGCAGTCTAGTAAATGATAAATAAAAAAGAAATCCTAATAGAAAAACAGACTGAGGAAGGAGCTAGCATTGAGGCAAAAGTAAGACAGTGAGAGAGAAAGGAGGATTAAATGATTAATTCTGAGAGAGGGGGTTGTGTGTGGTTAAAAAATGAGTTGGCCTTTGAGATAAGTTGTGGATGGAGTTTAGGACTGTGGTGGCCAGTGCGGGAGAGAAGATAATTTCATGTGCAAAGACTTGGAGGCTATTCATGCAATGACAAGTAAGTACAGAAAAGGAGTAAACAGTAAGAGATGTGTTGGCTTTCTCTTCCAGACAAGGGAAGATAGGTGAAATTATAAAGGATAAAGACAGCTTTGGTGAAGGTGAATTGAATTCAGAATTCAAGGTTGTGATGGGATGGAAAGAAAACCAGGTAAATATAGAATATTAATTTCCCAGAATCAGAGTCAGGAAACTTAGGAGACTGTCAAAAGTGACCCCACTGGCAAGAAGTACATAGCTGTGTAAAGGCTGATTTAATAAAACCCCATGTCACAGCACCACCTGTTTCACTTTTCCACGTTTAACTGTAGCCAATCTGCTTCTTTTCAGGTTTGGGGAGAGTAGTGGTTGCAATCCATTTATGTGACCCTAACTAGCTGGGTTAATCAGTTAGGAGGTAGTCTCTTTAGTCTTTTCCAGATTAATTTCTTAAAATTAATTTTCTATAAAATAATTTCTATTCAACTTGAATTAATAGATCATCTTCTGTAAAATAAGATGTATCAGCTTATAGCTGAGGTCCCCACCAGCTCTCAAGGATCCTGGGGATCAAAGTAAGACTGAAGACCCAGTAAGGCATTATCCCAAGAGACAATGGAGTTCAGAAGAGCTGCATATTTTAAAGGAAATACCAGTAAGGACACAGAAAACTATCTCATTGTTAATGTGAGAAAGATAAATGCTACCAAGGAACAACTTGACTAAATGAAGGCCAAAGAGCTCAAGTTTAGAAAACAATACTGTAAGATCTGAAAAATGAGACTAGGATATTAGACATGAATATTACAGCAGATTCTAAGTTTCCTGGGATCAACTGAACAAATGCAGCAAAACCATTCTTGGGCAAAACTGATTTCATATATAGCTTCCTTTCAGTGACTCTTCTTTTGATTCAGTTAAAATTAAGTGGCTAACATAAGGAAACAAAGGAGAGGGCTGAGTGATTAATTCTAATTTGAGGAACCATGGAAGGCTTCCCAGAAGAGATGACAACTGGGCTGATTACTAATAGTGAATTCTGATTTTTATAGGACGAGAGTGGACAGAAAGTCACCTTGAGTTAAAGGGCTGGTATGTCAGAAGACAATTGGAACCACTGAGACTTCTTGGAATTGACAGGTTACATTTCAGAAACAGAGGAAACCTACTTGGGTGAATAAAAACCAAAAGTGAAGATTCTTCTAACTTGCTATTAGCTAGGCAGATGGTATTCCTTAGGTGCCAGCTATTGATGTGCAATCTCTCTGAAATTCTTGGGAACTTAGATAACGGAATGGCACCAAGATGATGAGATAAAGTGACAAACAATTTGAAATCTAATAACCTTTCAAGTTGTAAAAATGGCTAGTGATAATTGAGACAACTCTTTATCGGAATACAATGTATGTAATGTACATGGCGAAAGAAACCGCAAATGAAATTTAGAAGATGATTCACTGTGCACATTGGACAGGAAACGATGGGGTATAAAGTTGGACATGAATCAATAATACAGTTATAACACTACGGGTCATGCTTTGGGGTCTCTTAAAAGGTGAGAGAGCTTTGAAAGAAGATGCTTCTGCCTCAGCAGTTTCAGATCCTTTAACTTAAGGCATATGGTGGGCATAGCACTTACAATTTCCATTCTCTGGTAAACACCAATATGGAGAAACATGGATATCAAGCCAAGTTATAAGTTTGTAATTCAATTCGTTTAAGCCAAACATTGATTGTAAATATCACAGATGCTCTTATAAAATTTAACATAGTATTTAGTTTGGGATGAAGGTGGAGTTGGAAAATGGTGCAAAATAAGAATTAGGTTATCATTCTACATAAAACAAAAATATATAAACAAATGAAAGTATTAGAAATTTTTAAAGGCACAGTAAATAGGTCCTCTGAAGGAACCTAATACTCACTGAGTATGTAATTCAGATGAAAGAGAAATGAAGGGTGTCTCAGTAGCACTCTGAAGGAAGACTTTTGAGAAAACTAGTGATCAGTTTTAGGTCTTCACCTGATTTAACTTGAAACATCCTCAAATTACAGGATTACAGTTATTGAAATTAGTTGAAAAATGCTGTTTTGCTAATAGAAATGATTTATTAGATGTAGAAATTGGCCCAGGATAAAGGCTGGATGTCAGACTGCCTTGCTGAACTATGGCTCTTCTACTTGGTAGCTAAGTACTTAACTTCTCTGAGCAAAGTTACTTAGCTTCTCTGGTCCTCTATATTTTTTTCAGTAAGATCAACATAAAAAGTGGCTGTTATCTCAGAAGATTTTGTGAGGATTAAAAGTACTAATATAAATGAAAGAACTGAGAATAATTCTGGGATATAGTAAATGCTCAATAATGATTAGCTCTTATTACTACTACTTGAGCATAATTGGTGCTCATTGACTATCTATTGATTATCACAGCTAAGGTTGCCAGAATATCTATCTTAAACAATAAAGGCAGTAACTTTATGGGGGTGTGGTTTAGTTAGAGCCCTGCTTGCTTGAATTATATACTGCCTTGGTGTTTTTCTTTCCTAAGCAGGTGTGCCATAGATGTGTATAAAATACTCCTGGATGTTAACAGGCAAGATTAAATAACAAAATGCTTTGACAACTCATTGTGAAAACAGGTTCTGATAATTAACTGAAGGCACTGAATGCATTTTGAGGGGGTAGCCCTATATCTCTGATTGCAGACATGAGACAACTCTGCAGAGAGAGACAACTGTCCCAAAGCTTAGGACATTCTGAAACTGGAGCCCAGCTCCATAGACTGTGACAATGCGCAGTGGTTGATGAGTTAGTTCTAGAGGCTTCTGAATTTTAATGATGCTGGAGATGATATTGTGTGTCCTTCAGCTTGTTAGAGTGACACCAGCACTCCATAAATCATAATACCTGTGTATTGTAAAATCAATAGCAAAGTGCTATTTCAGCGCTAACCCTTTATAAGTTTTTCAGTGCTCTAACAGCTTAAACTTTGCTGTAATGCCGTTGGACCTGTAGGTTAGGATCAGAGCATGCTTAATTTGTTTCGTAATAGAGACTTTTCACTAATGAAGGACCGATTAGTTAAGCTTTGGTTGCCACTCTGGTGATCAGTTGGCAGAACAGCCTCTGCAATTAAACTCGTGTATCTCTGTCCTGAAGCAAAAAAGCAGGCTTAAACAGTCAATAAATGTTAATCCAGTCACAACCTGTCTCTCCCTTTGAAGGCTGCCCAGGAGGGTTTCCACCCTCCCCACATCACATTTTTTTCATCTTGTTTTAAATGTGGTGGTCCCCATGGAGTCGGGATGTGCGTACATGACCTCCCATGGTTCTGTAATAAGATCTGGCATGCTAACAACATTGTCTACAGATCTGTCATCTATAGGTCTGTCTGTCCCTCCCCCTCCCTTATCTCCTCGTCTCTTTATCCAAGGTTGAAGAGTAAATGAGCAATTGAAGCTCACGAGACTTACAGAAGAAATTGGGTAAATATGTATGCTAAAAGGAGGGTGTGCTTTTGTGTTGCTAGGACAAATATTATGGTCTCTCTCACTTTCACTACATATGTATGGCTGGGATGACGTAGTAAAGCCTCTTCCTTGTTTGCTTTTATTGCAGTGAATGTGGGTTGTAATTGTCACTGATGCTAGGAATGGAGAGCTTAGGGCAGAGCCAGCAGCAAAGTGGAACTACAAAATGATTTGCAGCATCTGGGAGGAAGGAGAAAAAAAGAAAAAACTGGGACATAAAAAAGTCTTCTAAAAACTATTTAGTATTCCGATGTTATCCTAAAGCAAAATTCCAGATATTTTCCATTGTTTAATTACTTATTTACATAAGAGAGAGAAGTAAAGACTGACAGCCACAGAAGAAAGTGGCTGATATAGACTGTGGCCCAACGACTTGTGGATGAAAAGAGTGGTCTGAAAACATAAATGACTTCTGTTAGATACGAGACCACATGCTTTGGGAGTCTAATGACATTTACTTTTCTTCTCTAACTAAGAGCTTGCATTCCATAGGGTGGCCTTGGGGTCCATTTTACTTTATATAGTTTAGCCTGTGTTCTTGATTGGAAGTTTCAAAGTTGTGGGGAAAGGAGAGTGAGTGGGCGAAAGCAGTGGAAGTTAGTTTTCTAGGAGTTACAGGTATTGGGCTAGCAGTGCTGAGAATTGATACATGGTACAAACCAAAATAGTGGGAATCAAAATAGGGAGCAATAGGATTTAACTTCCTCCTAACCTGGTTGTGTAAAATTGTTCTTTGGTTGGCACTTAATTTATGATAAAATTTAATCATTCAGAATAAGGTAAATTAGCACTCAGTATTAACTTGATCTAACTATGCTTTTTAAAAACTTTCTGAAGCTGGAGAGCTCTTTTACAAGGGTCTTCTTCCTGAAATGCAAACAATATAAGATCTGATAGCTGTGCAGTAGGCAGGAATTAATCATGTCCCTATAAACTCATTTATTTTTTAAGAATCCCCAGTCAGTTCTCTGTGACTCATTGTTTTTTCGGGGAAAAGAGTTTCAAAGCACTGCCACAGAATATACATAAAAATAATATCGTTTTAGTAAAGGCAGACCCTTTCAATTATTCAGTTAACAGATATTTATTGTCTACTATGTATTCCTCATTAAGCCAGGTACAGAAGAAACAATGAAAAACAAGACAAGGAAGGTCTCTGCCCTTGATCCTATGCCCACTGTTGGAAACTCTAAAAATATGCAAAGGAATACATTTAAAATAAACAAGTCAAGCACAAATCATGAGTACTGGCAGCAAAAAATAATCAGTGTTACTCAAGTAATTTATGACTCTAATGGACACTGAGCCACATGCTGCAAGCCTTGTCATTCTTCCTGAACTCTCATTGTCTAAAAAGCACTATTAGATATTGCAGGTAATTTTCAAGAATGTTAAAGAAATTCAGCTCTCAAACTTTATAATTTTATTTTTCTCCCTCACGAACATAAGATGAAATATGTTTCAGAAAAAACTGTAATCAATTAAAGAGAGGTAACATCTATATTTAGACTTCATTTCCTTGTTTTACATTATAGACATGTTGAAGTGGTGGCTATACAATGGTATCATATGAAACACACATTTAAAGAAATCCTGCTGTGATTCTTTTTACTAAACAGAGGAAAACCTTTTTAAAACAGATAAATCACTAGATGTTTTTTGTCCTCTAGGTCTGAGTTTTGGTAAGTTGGGTTTTCCTGATCAACTGACATGTGTTCATGCACGGATAAAGCCTCTCAGCGAGTCTGAGTAACCAACGAGGCAGGAAATGCAGGTAGACCCTGCCAGGGAATATTTAGGTAGAAGTGATTCTGCAGCTTGTGATCGGTGGGAGCCCCTTGCTCCTGAACTTTATGCACCCAAACACCACAAGCCAAGGACAGTCCATCTGAGTCAGCAGCAGAGAGCAAGCAGGAACCAAGAGAAATAAATCGATGTCATCATCAGTGTTGTTTAACATTTCTTTGTTAAGCTTTGCAGCCTAACAAATATTTTACAACTCTTTTGTTCCCTAGACTGGTTAACCAAGAAACAAATCCGGAAGGAAAGGAGCTCTGTTCCCAAGCTTCTGGGAGGGAACTTACTGTTCTCTTTAACCAATTAAAGGCCATTAAAAGCATGTGGTTTTTCCCTTAAGGCTTTAATTTAAATAGACAGACGCAATGATGTTGCTAATGGAGGTGCCTCTTCTTTCTTTTAAGCGTGGATGGCACAAATACCATCCCTGTGGTGAGGACTGTGGCCGGGATAGAAGAATGGTGTATGTTGAAATGGAAAAGGTTAGTGGCAAGAGAGGAGCCTCTTGGGTCTCTTGGTCCTGCCCCACCGTCTCTTCCCAGCCAGAGAAGCACTTAGCTTCCCAGTTCATTCCCATTCTTCCCAGTATATGCAGTAGGAACAGCCAGAAGGAGTTCTCATAGTGCATTGGTCTCCAAAGAAGCAGATACAGATTGTGTAATAGATAGGCATAGCTTAGTGGCGGATTGTAAAGAAGGATAAATTAATCTCAGGGCAGAGCCTCTGAGGTTAAACAGACAGCGCAGGTGCAATGCACCTCAGGAAACTGAGACCTATTTCTGCTCTCTGTAAAAACACTCATGTGGTTTTGGGGATGAACCTCTTCTGAAGAGGATCCAGAAACTTGCATTTAATTCTCAATTGTGTAAATCTGTCTAGACAGTTCTCTTGGAACGGGCCCCTTGCCTTTCTCTGGTAGAACCTTTCTGATACGTCACACTGTAAGGGTTGCCATGAGGTTTGGGCATACTGGGAATTGAATGTTATGGATATTAAGCTCCATTCTCACCATTTTTTTCAGGATTAGTAAGTTCTTCCAACAACAAGCCAGGCTAATTTGAGAGTTGTTGTGGGTAGAAACTGAGAAAAGTATGAAGCAAACTTTCTGTAGTCCAATGAGTGAGGGAGGGGAAAGAGTTGACGACACCATAAATTACAGCAAGCAGGGTAGGATCTGAGGTCTGACACACTGCATTTGAATATCTGCTTTGCCATTTAACTTTGTGACTCTGGGTAAACCTCCTGGAGCCTTATTTTCATGGGATTGCTGTGAAATTTTTATAGAAAACGCATATATAAAGCACCTAAAACAGCAGGCACAAAGAGCTGCTGCCCTAGACCTATTGATGTCCCTGTAGTTTTACTTTCTTTTGTTTTTTGGCTAACTTCAACTACTCATGCTCTTTTAACCTTTTAAGATAAAATGCCTACAAATGAGACAACACAATAATTAGAAAGGTTAAAACCTAAAACTCAAGGAGACATTTAATTTCATTTGTATATGGGGTGTGCTGTAGTTAAGTACATGGAGTTTGTGCATTTCCTA
>NW_011495022.1:5488831-5489652 GCF_000754665.1 Bison bison bison | reverse complement strand
TCCGGACGATGCACGGGCGAGTCACTGCCCTTCGTGTTGACTTCATTCACAGGGTGGAGTTCGGAGAGGTGTCCGGGCATCGGGTTCTTACCAAGAGGGACCGGGAAATCGGGGTGCTTCGCAATGTGGAAGCACCCACGAGGCCACGTCTGGAATGTCGTCGTGAGACCGGCCTCATCCTGAGGTGCGACCGGAAGGTCGGGAACCCCTTCCAGACAAAGCAGGGGAGTCGACCCTCCTGTGGAGATCAGGAGGGTAGAAGGGGCTCAGAGGAAGTGGTGCCGGAAAACCTCGGTGTTCCTCTCCAGGGAGACCGGGATGCCGGGGAACTTTGTGGGGGCGCATCAAGGGTGCCAAGTACCGTTTCGACCTCCAATTCCTAACGTGGGACTTCTCCTGAGACGCTGTAGCGGAAAACGGCTTCATCATGCGATGACGGGGGAACCACGTGGTTTTTCTCGAGTTGCGGCGGGATTCTCGAGTTACGACGGGGAATTCGGGATGCCTCTTGTGTTGGCCCAGCGAAGTCCAATCTTCCATTCGAGTTGCGAAGGAAAGCTGGGGATTGCTCTCGAGTGACTGCAGGGCCAATAGACCTCATCTGGGCTTGTGTCCAGAAGCCAGTGTTCCTCCCCAGGGGCGACCGGGATCTCGGGGTTGCATTCAAGACGCACCCGGGGAGACAGGCATTCATCTCGAGTGGAAGCAAAGAACCCCGCTCTGCTCTCGAGTCGCGACGGGTATCTCTTGGAGCTCACTGGGTGGACTAAAGGGAGTCAAGCCTCCTGAGGCGTTTGGAGAGAGGTCGCGAGGTTGGCCTC
>NW_011495022.1:5479973-5488731 GCF_000754665.1 Bison bison bison | reverse complement strand
AACCTTTTAAGATAAAATGCCTACAAATGAGACAACACAATAATTAGAAAGGTTAAAACCTAAAACTCAAGGAGACATTTAATTTCATTTGTATATGGGGTGTGCTGTAGTTAAGTACATGGAGTTTGTGCATTTCCTATTTCCTCTTGCAAAGATGTAGAAAATGAAATGGCCATTTGTAAGGATTAATGGATAATTTGAAAACACTGGTATTGTTGAAAAGCTTCCCTCTCAATAGGCCCTGCTAATGTTTAGGATTTAATTCCACAATATGATGGTTAACATGCGCTAATCATGAAAAACCATTATTAATGCCCCTATGATTGAAAGCTCTGTATACTATTTCCAAATCGATTTGAACCACACTAAATCCTAGACCCACACTGAAACAAAACTGGTGTGTGGCAAGCAATTGTTTTTCCTAAGTCCCAATAACTCAAATATTTTCATTAAAATACACAAAACCCTGGACTTACTTGAAGCCTGGAAAGTGCGTTTATTTTTTTTCCTTTTTATTTTAAACAAAGGAGCTGAAAACATCAGAAATAATGAAAGTGGCATATTTTTATTGCTCTCTTCTTACAAGAACTGATTTTTAATGAAATTTAGTTTAAAACCAAAAAAAAAAAATCCCGTTCCTGTGCTGAACCTTTTTGCGTGGCACATTCCAGCCTGGGGCTATCTTTTATTGGCCAAGTTATAAACCCCAGAAAAGGGGGTTTTATAGTGGAAATGCTGACAGAACCCGAATAGTGCTACTGGGTGCCTCTCTAATTAGTCTGAAATTCTGCAAGCCGAATTCCATAATATGTGGCCTGTACTGTAGTGAGATTACAGTGTGGGCCAAACCCCAAGCTTAACTGGACGTTTCATGTGCAGTCGGGGCTTCATATAGACTATGGTGGAGCCTTTTACAGTTGTAAAATGCTAGTACTTTTAAGTAAGAGAAGTCTTTATTGGTCCTCTCACTTACTTAAATGTTAAATAGGAGTGTTTGGATATTTTTTGATAATCTAGGAGTCCCTGGCCTGCAGACCCCACTTCCCAGACAAGCTTCCACCTGGGCCTGGATAGTTGGATTTCTAGGAATCCATTTTAGCACTTTTTTAAACACCTTCCATAAAGCCAATTTTTATTTGTGCTCAAGTGTTTGGTGCTAATGTTGACAGAGAAGCATCCTGCCAGGGTGCTGAAGTGAGTAAACAACAGGACTTGTACAGCTTTATACACAGGAGGCCATTTTGGCTTGTCGCCCTCTCTGCCCTGCCCCCATCCGACTCGCCTAGTCTTGGCCCCTTTGCCTGGAAAGATTAACAGGCGCTCAAACTTGTCCGGCACCGGTCTGATAGGACCCATTTTTCTTGCAGCTGCTAACCCCAGCACAAGATCCCTCAGCTCAGGTGCTCTGGCCCTGGCCTTGAGCTGGGCCAGCTCTTCCCCCAGGGCCCTACCCAAGAAAAAACCAGGAGTTCCAGAATCACTTTAAGAGGGAGTGCCTATTAGACGGGCCTACACCTTGTTAAGCACCCTCCCCCTTCCTCCATTGAGACCCTGATTTCTCTCTTATTTCTCCTTAATCTTTTAGTTGACTGGGTTCCTCCCACCATGGGTTTCAGTGTCCAGAGTTCAAGAGATTAGGGGACACATGGAATGAGTCTCCTGTTAGCAATAGTCCAAGAGATAAATGTCCCTAAAGTAAACAGCAAGGCTAACGAAAGGTCAGAAAGACTGAAGTTCTTACAAGTACCATCCTGGACTACAACCTTGGTGCCTTATAGCTAAAGGCTCTACAGGCATAAGTTTGTTCACCCTGAAAACCTAGAGAACATTTTAAGTTTTTAAAATTTATTTTTAATTGGAAAATAATTGCTTTATAATGTTGTGTTGGTTTCTGAGGTACAACAATGTGAATCAGCTGTAAGTATCCTTTTAATGAAACTTCTCTTGGAACTGGTTATTCCCTTGCATAGTATTTTTTGGTCCAGCCATTACTCCTTGGCAATTTTCAGGAACCAGGACTCTGCTTTATCCCTACACTCTTGTTTCTTGACTATATTTCCTTTATTTCTACATTCCCTCACTTCCCTAATTAGGAATGTTTGAATCTACCCTTTGGAACCCACGGACAGTCAAGGAGCCAGAAGCCTGTTTTCTTGCAAACAAGGAACAGGAATCACAGGAAGGTTTTTCTACTACCCAGGAGCACCCCACAGAGTCCTGCTTATTTTTGAACCCTATTCCCTCCCCACCCCTCACTGCTCACTGTTCTAAAATTCTCCTTAATCTTGAGTGGAAGAGACGTGAGACAAGAAAGAGAATAAAGCTTTGGAAAGAGAAGTTAATCATAAACTCAGCAGAGAAACTTAGCTTTAGGCACTGAACCACGTTTGGTTTGCCTGTTGCTCAGTAAGTCAAAATGCTGAGACACCAAAGGCTGCCGCAAAGAGCGGAGACAGAACGAGCCTCAGAGCTGCGTCCCTGAGGGCAAGGGGCTGGGGTTTTATAGGACGACTATAAAGAAGCAGGGCAGTCTGGGGCATGGGGGGCATGGGAGTGCAGTGAAAGGTGATTGGATAAAGGTGCGGTAGTCATCACTCTGCACAGGTGTAACTGAGCTATAGGCCTTTGCATCTGCTTAGCATGAGCTGAGGGTGGAGTTTTAACCCCTCTGATGTCAAAAGGTTACTGAGTGGACACTTGTGCATGCCCAGTTGCATGGTCCATGGTCCTATCCAGCCTTAATCAACTCAGCAGGAACCGGGCACAGCTGACTCAAAGTTCCTGGAAAACAACTTGGGCAAACATCTTTTTGTTTAGGCTCTGTGCCGTTTGGAGGGCATGCAACTCTTTTGTACTGACGATTAAAACAACCTTGGTAAGTGAAGTCAGGTTAAATGGATTTTGACTAATGATTAGCCACGGTTTCAAATAGACATTTTAATAAAGAAAAGTTTGAGTAAAATAAGATTGACATCTCTCTAAGATTTAGCTGATTGAACTTACAACCAAGTAGGAAGACTCCAGGAAAGGCACTGGAGCAATGGTATACTAGTGGACTCATTTTCAGTGGGTAAACCGCAGGAAGAGGAAAGAGAGTGGTTGGAAGGGGACAAGCTGATCCCAAAGCTCGCATGAAAGATACAGAATCAAAAATCGTCAAGGTACATTTGAAGAAAACAGGAAGTGAGAATTCATCCTAGAAGGTATCAAAGCTTCTTGTAAAGTCACAGTAATGAAGACATTGGGCTCTTGGTTGCAAGACAAGTAGACCAATGAAAGAGATCACAAAGTCTCAAAATAGACATATGGGCATTGAGCAGTTCTAGAGATAGCATGAGATCTCAGTGACATCACCTTTTTTTAAATGATGCTTGCACAAATGGATAAAGAGGTAAAAACGTATATTTTTATCACATATCATATATGAAAATGCATTTCAGAAGAGAAAAGGAAAACATTTAAACTTTTAGTATTAAATATGGAAAATATCTATATAAAATGGGATAGAGAAAGATTTGTTAAATAAAATGCACAAACCATAGGAAGAGATTGATCAAGTAGGTTAACTGAAGTTACACTGAGAAGCTGCAGACTAGAAGATATTTGCAATGTATATAACTGATAAAAAAGTAGACGCTGTGTGTGTGTGTGTACATGTGTATATAGGCACACTTATTTATTCATGAGTGCTGGGAGTATAAATCATCCAGTCCCTTTGGATAGAATTTGACAATATCCAATGTGGTTTCGGAGAAGGCAATGGCACCCCACTCCAGTACTCTTGCCTGGAAAATCCCATGGACGGAAGAGCCTGGTGGGCTGCAGTCTATGGGGTCGCTCAGAGTCGGACACGACTGAGTGACTTCACTTTCACTTTTCACTTTCATGCATTGGAGAAGGAAATGGCAACCCACTCCAGTATTCTTGCCTGGAGAATCCCGGGGACAGGGAAGCCTGGTAGGCTGCCATCTCAGGGGTCGCACAGAGTCGGACACGACTGAAGCGACTTAGCAGCAGCAGCAGCAATGTGGTTTAAGTTGAGTATACTCTATCACACAGCAATTCCCAGTCTAGTGTATACAGTAAAGAAACTTTTGCTGATGTGTATAAGGAGTCACATGTAAGACTATTCAATGCAGTATTGACATGACAAAGAATCAGAAACAATGTAAATGTTTATCAAGTATTAAATAGAAAAATAAATTGTTATACAAATGTTGGCAACTACACTGTTGGTGGGAATGTAAACTGGTGCAGCCACTGTGGAAATCAGTATGGAGGTTCCTCTAAAAACTAAAAACAGAACTATCACAGGACCCAGTAATTCCACTCCTGGGTATGTATCTGAAAGAAACAAAAACACTAATGCCAAAAGATACATGCACCCCAATGTTCATAGCAGCATTAATTACGATAGCTAAGATATGGAAGCAACCTAAGTGTCCATCAACAGATGACTGGATAAAGAAGGTATGGTATATATAAACAATGAAATACTACTCAGCCACAAAATAGAATGAAAAACTTTCCATTTGCAGCAGCATGGATGGACTTGGAGGGCATTAAGCTAAGTGAAGAAAGTCAGACAAAGGCAAATGCTGTATGATAACCTTTACATGTGGAATCTAAGTATAACAACACACTAGTGAATGTAACAAAAAGCAGACTCGCAGATACAGAGAACAAGCTAGTGGTTACCAGTAGGGAGGGAGGAAGGGCAATATAGGCGGAGGGGGTGGGACAGACAAACTATTGCGTGTAAGATAGGATCAAGGATGTATCACACTACAGGGGGATATATCCAATATTTTGCAATAACTATAAATGGAAAGTAACTTTTAAAATAGTATAAAAAATTAAAGAATAGCTAAAAAAAGGGAAATGGTTGTAAAATCATAAAATGGAATTTATACTATATAATGGTTAAAGCAAATGAATTAGATCTATGTGTATCTCCACGGATACATCTCAAAAACATATAGTTAACTGAAAAAAGCAATTTGCATGGATATATACAGAATATATACACTTTGAAACTATTAATAATTTTTAAAATTCACTAGATACTTCTGTTATGGGTAAATATATACATTGCAAAGTAAAATGATAAAGTTATAAAGGCAATATTATATCTTTCAGATCATGATTTCCTCTGGGGAGCAAACAGGAGGAATAGTTAAATCTATATAGTTTTATAAGCTTTATAAAAATCTCTATTTGCATTTTAAATCTCATCCTCTTACTATTTTCCTTTTAATGTATAATTTACAATGTACATAGGCTACTAGTATATTAGAATACATATTATTAATACTTATGCAATCATTATACAATCACATGCAATCTTATGCAAAATGCTTGAGATGCTTTTTCACTTATATATAAACAACTTATTATATCAATAAATCATTTTCTTCAATATTATTTATTTAACTAGCACCTTTTTGTTATATTTTTTGTAATATTTTCAATCATAACATTTATTTCTGATTATAAAAATAGACATTTGTTGTAGAAAATATAAAAAATACAGAGAAAAGTTTAAATCATTCATTATCCTACCACTCAAAGAGAATAAAAATTTATATTTTTGTGAGTGTTTTTCGCCATTCTGTGTGTTTGTACATTTGCAATATGTAGACTATAATTCTAATTTTGGAAAAGCTATTAAAAACTAGCATATGTAGCTTGGCCTTTTTTAACTTTATATTTTATCATAAGCATTTCTCCATATCATTAAATATTCTTTAAAACCTTAAAATTTAATAGTTATATAGTTTCCATCAAATAGATTGACCATAAATCACTTAGCCAGACCAACTGTTGGCCATTGATCATATTTCCAATTTGTCACTGCTGTGAATAGCACTGTAATAAATGCTGTTATATAGAAGTTGTGGTAAGCCTTGGCGATGATGGTAGACTCTGGGTCAAAGGATAAGAACTTTTGAAGGCTCTTAATACATATTGCCAAACTGCTTTCCAAAAAGAATCAGACAATATTTTATACCTACACATAAGTGATATGGGGATATATTAAAGACATTAAACATTTTATTTTTATATAATCTAAGTGGGCATGTTAATTCATGGAATGAATCTGTTCTTAAATTTGATAGAAGAATCTATACTTATGATTTAATTTGCTTGCAATCTGTGGAAAAAAGTAGTTCTTACAAAGATAAAATGTTTTCATAATCGAAACATTAGTCATCTAACTTGATAAATGTTCTTTAAGGACATACTGGAAACTAAAAGAAAAAATTCAATGTTTCTTTTGTGGTATAAAAACAAATGAATACATCTGGAAATACTATAAATTTACATATAAAGTTGCCTCAACAATAGAGAAAAAATACACATGGAAGAGGAAAAGATTCAATGTTTTTTAAATAATGTGTACCATAATTGGAGCTTATTTATAAAACATTTTCATTATTAAAACCAAAACATATGGTTGTTTTTCATGAGAGTTGGCAAGTGTTTTTATTGCTTTATAAAAAATTATTGAATTATGCTCTATAAATCTAATCGGCGTATAGATTTTTAATAGTATATATTCTCTTTCATTAACTTAGAGCTGTTTTCCATAAATTCCAAATAGTCATTAAAGCTCAAAATGAGAGCTTATGAGGTTAAATCTAGGTATTAAAAATTTAGACAAATCAAATTTTGAAATATAATTTTAGAACATGTTCTAGGTGTTTTCAGATTTTCATGGGAGGTGGATTCGAGTGATTTCTAAAGGAATGCTTTATTCAAACACCCACTATGAAGTATAAATGCTATCAATAGAAAAGCAAAGACTTTGGGATATTAAGTAGCTGTCAATTTCAGAAGTCAATAAAGGTCAGAGCTTTTTGACTACAAAAGTGGGTTATGTTTACTGCAGTCATTCTTTTTAACATTCAAACAGACATGAAATTTCATGGATAATTTTTGCCAATTTCAGTCCAAGAAGGAAGACTGTCATGGAGATAAAGACCAAAACTCTCACATTTGTGCCTTAGAATGTGACAACAAACCAAAGTTACGTCGTATTTTGTTGAAGTTTGGAATTCAGTTCAAAACAGTTCCACTTTAAAAGTTCAGTCTATTAAAATAGTTGTTGTTTGTCTGTGCCACTTCCTGGGCTTCCCTGGTGTCTCCAACAGTAAAGAAACTGCCTGCAATGTGGGAGACCCACGTTTGATCCCTGGGTTGGGGAGATCCTGTAGAAGGGAATGGCAATCCTCTCCAGTACTCTTGCCTGGAGTATTCCATGGACAGAGGAGCCTTGTGGGTTACAGCTCATGGGGTTGCAAATAGTCAGACATGACTGAGCGACTACACTTTGGCCATTTTCTGCCTTTCATGAATGGATTTTGAGTGCCTCCAGAGATCAGTGACAATGCCTACCAAGCTTCTTTGGGAGATGACTGGGGAAGGTGCACTCACCTGCTAGGGAGATGGGCAGTTCATGGGAAGGGATGGATGATTATTCTTCTTGGAGTTCCTAGTACCTACTGCTAGGCCCTAGGAGATCAGTGGGTGTCACAAATGTGCCAGAGGTAAAACAGGAATATAGTAATTTGAGTTTATATGATGACTTTCATTGTTGAGAGAAAAAATGAGTACAAGAAAAAATAAAAGAAGTTTTATACAGACCCAAAGATAAACTCTTCACTGTTAATTCTAAACCAAAAATACACTGAACAGAGCAGAGTAGGTAAACAAGTCCAGATTTCTTTGTTTTTATTTTTGTTTTCTGGAAATAAATTATAATGCTGTTTCATTAGGATAAGATCAATTGGTGGCTCTAGTGGTAAAGAACCTGCCTGCCAATGCAGGAGATGTAAGAGATGTGGGTTGGTCCCTGGGTTGGGAAGATCCTCTGGAGGAGGGCATAGCTACCCACTCCAGTATTCTTGCCTGGAGAATCCCCATGGATGGAGGAGCCTGTTAGCCAGGCAGGCTACAGTCCATAGGTTCGCAAAGAGTTGGACACAACTGAAGAAACTTAGCATGCATGCATGCACAATTTATTAATTAGTACACATTGATTATGAATTTGAGCAAACTCTGGGGAACAGGGAAGACAGGGGAACCTGGCATGCTGCAGTCCCTGGGGTCACAAAGAGTCAGACACGACTTAGACTAAACACGACTAAACAATGGCAACAATATATTGATTACTTACTATGTGCCCAGCTATGTACAAGTGAGATAAAGAGGCATAAGCCATGGTTTCCTGCATGTAAGGAGTCAATTTATTTGGGGAACTTAAGGCACTGGAAAAGGTCAGTTTTCATTCCAATCTCAAAGAAAGGCAATGCCAAAGAATGCTCAAACTACCGCACAATTACACTCATCTCACACGCTAGTAAAGTAATGCTCAAAATTCTCCAAGCCAGGCTTCGGCAATACGTGAACTGTGAACTTCCAGATGTTCAAGCTGGTTTTAGAAAAGGCAGAGGAACCAGAGATCAAATTGCCAACATCTGCTGTGTCATTGAAAAAGCAAGAGAGTTCCAGAAAACATCTATTTCTGCTTTATTGACTATGCCAAAGCCTTTGACTGTGTGGATCACAATAAACTGTGGAAAATTCTAAAAGAGATGGGAATACCAGAGCACCTGACCTGCCTCTTGAGAAACCTATATGCAGGTCAGGAAGCAACAGTTAGAACTGGACATGGAACAACAGACTGGTTCCAAATAGGAAAAGGAGTACGTCAAGGCTGTATATTGTCATCCTGCTTATTTAACTTCTATGCAGA
>NW_011495022.1:5477461-5479610 GCF_000754665.1 Bison bison bison | reverse complement strand
AAGGCGCTTACTCCTTGGAAGGAAAGTTATGACCAACCTAGATAGCATATTCAAAAGCAGAGACATTACTTTGCCAACAAAGGTCCATCTAGTCAAGGCTATGGTTTTTCCAGTGGTCATGTATGGATGTGAGAGTTGGACTGTGAAGAAGGCTGAATGCCGAAGAATGGATTCTTTTGAACTGTGGTGTTGGAGAAGACTCTTCAGAATCCCTTGGACTGCAAGGAGATCCAACCAGTCCATCCTGAAGGAGATCAGCCCTAGGATTTCTTTTGAAGGAATGATGCTAAAGCTGAAAGTCCAGTACTTTGGCCACCTCATGTGAAGAGTTGACTCATTGGAAAAGACCCTGATGCTGGGAGGGATTGGAGGCAGGAGGAGAAGGGGACGACAGAGGATGAGATGGCTGGATGGCATCACTGACTCGATGGACATGAGTCTGAGTGAACTCCGGGAGTTGGTGATGGACAGGGAGGCCTGGCATGCTGCGATTCATGGTGTCGGAAAGAGTCAGACATGACTGAGCGACTGAACTGAACTGAACTGAAGGCTCAGGGGAAAATGAGACTGGATGATTGCATCCTTCTTTTGAAGCTGACATTGCCATAGGAACTCATTCAGTTGATGACACCTATGTGTTTGTAGGGTCACTGAACCCTTTCTACTGATTATGAAGCCAATAGTATAGATAGTTCTAGGCCCCACATCAGACTTTCCAACCTGAGGGTCTGGCAAAGGGACTGGGAATCCATAGGGAACTTGACTTTGAAGGCCAGTGGGATCTGATTACAGAACTTCCACAGGACTAGGAGAAACAGAGACTCTGGGAGAGCATAAACAAAACCTTGTGTGCACCAGAACCCAGGGAAAAGGAGCAGTGACCCCACAGGAGACTGAGCCAGACCTGCCTGTGAGTGTTTGAGGGTCTCCTGTGGAGGCGTGGGTTGGTAGTGGCCTGCCGTGGGGACGAGGGCACTGGTAGCAGCAGTCCTGGGAGGTGCTTACTGCCATAAGACTCTTGCAGGTCACCACAAGCCCCACCACAGAGTCTTCAGACTCCAGTACAGGGTTGCCTCAGGCCAAACAGCTAACAGAGAGGGAACACAACCCCACCCATCAGCAGATAAAGATTTACTGAGCATGGCCGTATCTACCAGAGCAAGATCCAGTTTCCCCCACATCCAGTCCCTCCCATCAGGAAGCTTGCACAAGCTTCTTATCCTCATCTGTCAGTGGGGTGCCATGGAAGAAGCAAGAACTACAGTCCATCAGCATCCAGAATGAAAATCACAATCACAGAAAGCTAACCAAAATGATCACATGGATCACAGCCTTGTGTAACTCAATGAAGCTATGAGTCATGCCATGCAGGACCACCCAAGACAGATGGGTCATGGTGGAGAATTCTGACAAAATGCCACTGGAGATGGCAATGGTAAACCACTTCAGTACTTTTGCCTCAAGAACCCCATGAACAGTATGAAAAGCAAAAATATACGACACTGGAAGATGAGCCCCCAGGCTGATAGGTGTCCATTATGCTATTGGGAAAGAGCAGAGAAATAGCTCCAGAAAGAATGAAGAGGATGGGCCAAAGGGGAAATGATGCTGGATTGTGGATGTGTCTGGTGGTGAAAGTAAGTCTGATGCTGTAGAGAACACTATTGCATAGTAACCTGAAATGTTAGGTCCATGAATCAAGGTAAATTGAACATGGTCAAGCAGGAGATGGCAAGAGTGAACATCAACATTTTAGGAATCAGTGAACTAAAATGGACAGGAATGGGTGAATTTAATTCAGATGACCATTATATCTACTACTGTGGGCAAGAATCTCTTAGAAGAAATGGAATAGCCCTCATAGTCAACAAAAGAGTCCGAATTGCAGTACTTGGATGCAATCTTGAAAATGACAGAATGATCTCAGTTTGATTCCAAGGCAAACCATTCACCATCACAGTGATTCAAATCTATGCCCCAACCATTAGTGCTAAGGGCTTCCCTGGGTAGCTCAAATGGTAAAGAATCTGCCCGCAATGCAGGAGATCTGGGTTTGATCCCTGGATCAGGAAGATGCCCTGAATAAGGAAATGGCAACCCACTCCAGTATTTTTACCTGGAGAATTCCGTGGACAGAGGAGCCTGATGG
>NW_011495022.1:5467114-5477361 GCF_000754665.1 Bison bison bison | reverse complement strand
ATGTCCGACTCTTAGTGACCCCATGGACTGCAGCCTACCAGGCTCCTCCGTCCATGGGATTTTCCAGGCAAGAGTACTGGAGTGGGGTGCCATCGCCTTCTCCAATACCTTCTAGAACTGACACCAAAAAAGATGTCCTTTTCAACATAGGGGATTGGAATGCAAAAATAGGAAGTCAAGAGATACCTGGTATATAACAGGCAAGTTTGGCCTTGGAGTAGAAAATGAAGCAGGGCAAAGGCTAATAGAGTTTTGCCAAGAGAACACACTGGTCATAGCAAACACCCTCTTCCAACAACACAAGAGACAACTGTAGACATGGATATCACCAGAAGGTTAACACCAAAATCAGACTGATTATATTCCTTGCAGGTGAAGATGGAGAAGCTCCTTGCAGTCATCAAAAATAAGACCTGGAGTTGACTGTGGGTCAGATCATCAGCTTCTTATTGCAAAGTTCAGACTTAAATTGAAAAAGTAGGGAATACCACTAGGCCATTCAAGTATGACCTAAATCAAACCCCTTATGAATATACAGTGGAGGTGACAAATAGATTCAAGGGACTAGATCTGGTAGACAGAGTGCCTGAAGAACTATGGACAGATGTTTATTAACATCGTACAGGCAACGGTGACCAAAATCATTCCAAAGAAAAATAAATGCAAGAAGGCAAAGTGACTGTGAGAGGAGACCAAGAAAAGAAGCAAAGGACAAAGGAGAAAGGGAAAGATATATGCAACTGAATATGCCGAGTTCCAAAGATTAGCAAGGAGAGATAAGAAAGCCTTCTTAAGTGAACAATGCAAACAAATAGAGGAAAACCATAGAATGGGAAAGGTTCAATGCACGATACTGGATGCTTGGGGCTAGTGCACTGGGACGACCCAGAGGGATGGTATGGGGAGGGAGGAGGGAGGAGGGTTCAGGATGGGGAACACATGTATACCTGTGGCAGATTCATTTTGATATTTGGCAAAACTAATACAATTATGTAAAGTTTAAAAATAAAATAAAATTAAAAAAAAAAAAAAGAAAATTTGAGATACCAAAGGAACATTTCATGCAAAGATGGGCACAATAAAGAACAGAAATGGCAAGTACCTAACAGAGGTAGAAGAGATTAAGAAGAAGTGGCAAGAACACAAAGTAGAACTATACAAAAAATGTCTTAATGACCTGGATAACCATGATGGTGTGGTCATTTACCTAGGGCCAAACATCCTGGAGTGTGAAGTCAAGTGGGCTTAGGAAGCATCACTGTTAACAAAGCCAGTGGAGGTGATGGAATTCCAGCTGAGCTATTGAAAATCCTAAAAGATGATGCTGTTAAAGTGCTGCACTCAATATGCCAGCAAATTTGGAACACTTAGCAGTGGCCACAGGACTCAGAAAGGTCAGTTTTCATTCTAATCTTAAAGAAAGGCAAAGTCAAAGAATGTTCAAACTAGTGTACAATTGTGCTCATTTCACATTCTAGCAAGATAATGATCAAAATCCTTCAAGCTAGATTTTAGCAGTACATGAAAAAAGAATGAATTAATGCCATTTGCAGCAACATGGATCGATCTAGAGAATATCACACTAAGTGAAATAAGTCAGAGAAAGACAAACATAGTCTTATATCGCTTATATGTGGAATCTAAAAAGTGCTACAAATGAACTTGTTTACTGAGAACTTCCAGATGTACAAGTTGGATTTAGAAAAGGCAGAGGAACCAGAGGACAAATTGTTAACACCCGCTGGATCACAGAAAAAGCAAGGGAATTCCAGTAAAACATCTGCTTCTGCTTCATTGACTATGCTAAAGCCTTTGACCATGTGGAACACAACAAACTGTGCAAAATTCTTAAAGAGATGGAAATACCAGTCCATCTTCATCTGTCTCCTGAGAAACCTGTGTGCAGGTCACGAAGCAACAGTTAGAACCAGACATGGAACAATGGACTGGTTCAAAATTGAGAAAGGAGTACGTCAAAGCTGTACATTGTCACCCTGCTTATTTAATTTATACACAGAGTACATAATGTCAAATGTGGGGCTGGGTGACTCACAACCTGGAATCAAGATGGCCAGGAGAAATATCAACAATCTCAGATATGCAGATATATCACTCTAATGGCATAAAGCAAAGAGGAACTAAAGAGCCTCTTGATGAAGGTGAAAGAGGAAAGTGAAAAATTGGCTTAAAAGTCAACATTAAAAAAACTAAGATCATGGCATCCAGTACCATCACTTCATGGCAAATAGATAGGAAAAAGTGGAAACAGTGACAGATTTTATTTCCCTGGGCTCCAAAATCACTGTAGATGGTGATTATAACCATGAAATTAAAAGATACTTGTTCCTTGGAAGAAAAGCCATGATAAACCTAGACAGCGTATTAAAAAGCAGATATCACTTTGCCAACAAAGCTCCATAAAATCAAAGCCAGGGTTTTTCTAATAGTCATGTACGGATGTGAGAGTTGGACCATGAAGACTGAGCACCAAAGAATTGATGCTTTCGAACTGCCGTGCTGCAGAAGATCTCGAGAATCCTTTGGACTGCAAGGAGATCAAACCAGTCAACTCTAAAAGAAATCAACCCTGAATATTCATTGGAAGGACGGATGCTGAAGCTGAAGCTCCAATACTTTGGCCATCTGATGGGAAGAGCCAACTCACTGGAAAAGACTCTGATGCTGAGAAATATTGAGGGTAAGAGGAGAAGCGGGCAACAGAGGATGAGACGGTGGGATGGCATCATGGACTCAACTGACATGAGTCTGAGCAAACT
This sequence comes from Bison bison bison, assembly GCF_000754665.1. NCBI lineage: Eukaryota > Metazoa > Chordata > Mammalia > Artiodactyla > Bovidae > Bison > Bison bison. Next base: position 5,474,584 of record NW_011495022.1, on the reverse strand, counting down.
CTGGGAAATAGTGAAGGAAAGGGAAGTCTGGAGTGCTGAGTCCATGGGGTTGCAAAGTCCAATAGGACTTAGTGACTGAACAACAACAACAAACAGTTAAGCATCCAGAAAACACAGCTAACACATGTACAACAGTCACTGAAACTTTTGTGTAGGAAAGAGTGGGAAGACATATAGCATAATGGTCAAGAGCTTGGCATTGGAGTTGCCAAATTAGAATCAAGATCAAGCACTTCGTGATTCTCCTAGCTATATATTTTTGGGCAGGTGACTTAAACATCCTGAGTCACAGTTTTCTTATCTGTAAAATGCAGTGTCTAGGTCAGAGAACTGCTGTAACGATTAAATGAGAGATGTATGAGAATGTCTAGGACATAAATATTAGATTTCCTTGACTTGAAGATGTTATCAGCTGGACACTACACCATTGGCCAAATAAGAACTTTGGAGACAGAAGAAAGAATATTAGATTAAACACAAACATTAAAATAAAACCTGTTGGTAGTATATATATTTATGTACTCTCTTGTTATCATACTCTAAGTCTACAGTTTAGCTTTCTCCATTCTGAGATAAAAAGTCTGCTGAATCACTTTGGGTAATTAACAGCTATGTGTATGTAGCAAGTTAGTGACATGTGGCTTTCCCTAGCTGACACCTGTGATCTTCATCTTTTTAGTATCTCTCAGACTGAAAATAAAACTTTTGCGGGTTAGGGAAAAACCAGATTTTCACCTGCATTTCCTGTTTGGTTAAACGTGTGGCATTTTCTCCTTAGCTAAAAGAAGTTAAATAGCTTTTCTTGAAATGCAGATGCTTGAGAGAGAATCCCTCAGGATGCGCAAATCAGTCACACTAGTCTCTCTCAGTTTTAGTAATTCTAAAGTGTAATCTGCTAGATTCAGCAAGTTCTATTGTGTTTGGTTGTAGTCCCAAGCACATGACATGCATTCTTTTCTGTTTCCAATAACTTTTTCTTTCAATGCTGCATCATAATGTAATGTTTCTGAAGGTATTTTCAGGACAATTAAGTATACACCTTTAAATAAAGTCCAGCTACTTGTGGTGCTACCAATGCAAATAACTTATTTGAGATGATACTCAGGATAAAACAGATACTTCCTAAGCAAGCCTGATTTCAGATATGCTCAGGCAATAAAACTACTTGCCTTGAAGCTAACAGTTTTCTTCTGACAACAACTGTAAGGTTCCCACTTCCTCAGAAGCATTAAAATGTGCTTCAGTGAAGGCAGGAGATGACCAGGTAGAGAAGGAGAGAGAGCACTTTCTAGGCAGAGGAGGCAGCATATAACAACAGCCTAGAGAGGAGGATGTTGGAACAATTTGGTGTGGGGAGAGTTTAGAGTGTTGACAGGAAACCAGAACAGATTGGGAGCTCAACCACATTTTTTGAGACACTGGCTTGCCACTTGTAGCCATTTGAAATTTAATAGTCTGAGAATCTATGAAAGGTTTCCAAGCAAAGAAGTGATACAACCTGGGCTTAGAAAAGACATTCTTTTGATGGGAAACTGCAGTGAAGGACAGCAGTTATATGGATCTATTGAAGGCCTGGATAAGAGAAAATGCAAGCTTCAACTAAATGAGAGACATCTAGGAAGGAGAATTGACAATTTGATGACCAAATGCAAGGACTATTCTACTAATTAGTTAGGTAGTCATCTAATAGGATTTCTAAAACCAACATATTTTAGTTTCTGGGTGTGGGAAAAATAAACCAAAATATTTTAACATCTTTTTTTCCCCCTAGAGCACATGTTTCCAAGAACAGAGAACAGAATTTTAACTTTGCATATTTTTCTTTGCAAATAAGCAGTTATGGCCCTTGTCAAGATCATGGTCACAGATGGAGACTCTGAGCCAGAGACCTTCAGATAACTTGTCCACACAGCCAAGGAGCCACCAGGACAATTGTGACAAGTCTGTCTTCTTCCCTTCATCTATTAAGTTTGGTGTAAAAGCTTTAGAAAGTAGGACAGACAGCTCAGCATTAGAGAATTGAAAGGAAGGAAGGAGCCCTTAGTTCAGAGGGGCAAATGAACATATCTACAGATGTGGAGCAGTAGCATTTAGAGTCACATGGAAGCATTTAGGAGTTAAACTTTCTCTTAATCCTTATTCTGACAGGTATGAAGCAAAGCTAAGAAATATTAGTATAGTTATCTCAATGAATAACTAGCACTGTTGAAAAACACTCAGATGAGGACCCCGTGGCACCTAGATGTGCCCTCTGAAGAGCTGTGAGCATCATGGTGGCACCTGTGCTGCTCTGACCCAGCCACCCAACTCAGTGTGCTGGGTGTAGCCGCAGAACCCGGAAGGAGGGAAGGGCCTCTGATGAACTTGCCTTGCAATCTGAACCCCATTTCAATGGTAGGAATGTTTCACCTTCCAACAGTCAAACATTCCAATTTTAGTTCTCAGAGAAGAGAATTTGTTGCCTGATATATAGAGATACATGCAATGAGAAATTATCAAACTACAGAATTTGTGCAGGTCACAATGGTGAATGAAGTTTTATTCAACCGAGGGATTAGATGGGAAAGTAAAGAATATTAATGCAACTGGTTTGCAAATGTAACACTGGGTTTGGACTTTACTGGTGGTTCAGTGGTTAAGGGGCTGTCTGCCACTGCAGGGGACACAGGATGGGTTCCTGTTCCAGGAAGATTCCACATGCCACAGGGCACCCATGTGCCATAGCTACTGAGCCTGTGCTTCAGAGTCCATGCTTTGTAACAACAGAAGCCAACACAATGAGGAGCCTGCACTGCAACAAAGAGTAGCCCCAGCTCTCTGCGACTAGAGAAAGCCCACGCACAGCCACGAAGACCCAGCACCGCCCCCCAGTATATGTATAGAAACGATTTTAGAAAACAGTAACACTGGGTTTGATCCACTTATCCTAGAACCCTGGATTCCATGTCAAGAATCTTTCTGGTTCCCCTCAAGAGACAATGACTTTGGAGTTGATGCTTTTCATATACATGAGTTTATAAGGTCACTCAGAGCAGCAATAAGAATAAATAAAGTTTAAAAATACTGGGATTTTCCCTTAATTTTATAACCTCTGGATACAGCAAAGCTATGAAAGTCCCACGGACGGAGGAGCCTGGTAGGCTGCAGTCCATGGGGTCTCTGGGAGTCGGGCACGACTGAGCAACTTCACTTTCACTTTTCACTTTCATGCATTGGAGAAGGAAATGGCAACCCACTCCAGTGTTCTTGCCTGGAGAATCCCAGGGACAGAGGAGCCTAGTGGGCTGCTGTCTATGGGGTCGCACAGAGTTGGACACGACTGAAGTGACTTAGCAGCAGCAGCAGTGTTGGGTTGGGAAATGTGTAATTTTAAGCAAATACCTAAGTGTAATGAAACACTGACATATATACCTTCTGAAATCTATTCATAACATGAAACCATGATGAGCTCTATTTCTATTCCCTATTAAGTCATTTGTTCTTTATTCTATAAATAGAAACCAATCACACAATTGCAATTATAGAGGCTTATAGAAATGGAGGCCTCAAAGGCAAGAGATGAAAGACGGTAGTATCTGAAGAAGCAGTGATGAAATTGTGATTTGTTATTTGAAGTGGAGATCATGGAATGACAGACAAAATAGGTTAAAGAATAGAACAAGAGGCTGTAGAACATCAGAATCTTGACAACGACCAAGTTCGGTATCTGTGAATACAACTATACAGTTCTTAAAAGCACCAGATTAGAGAATATTTATTACAGTGTTTATGAACCGTATAGCACTGTAGAAATTCATAATTATTTATATTATTGTATTTTAGAATGAGAAAGAAAATACTTTGTAACCACTGTCCTCACACACCATTTAGAATCTTAGACTGATCCTCCAGGGCTCTAAGGGATCTTTTCATTCTTCTTACTGTTTTGGTGGTTTATGCATTTCCAGTTCTTACTGTTTCTATCATATATTCTTGAGAAAGAGAAAAGCATAAACTATGATATGAAGGTAACATTTTAAAGATAGAGAGGGAAAAGGAATTATGAATATAAGAGATAAAAATAAAATTGGAGACAGAAAACTAAAATTCAAAATGATTTATCATTCAGTGAGTTTAATCAACAAGTATTTAGTGAGTTAAATGCCTGTTAAATGCTAGGCATTGCTAGGGCTAGGGGATTCAAAAATGAAAAGACAGGAAATGAAAAGTGTATTGTTGTCCTGAGCTCCTTGAAGGAAAATGATGCTTATCAGAAGCAGACAAAATTGACTATGGCTGGCTCAGAGTATCCTGACTAATATATTTTCTAGTACAGAGGATTCTTTCAGCTTCATGCATGATCTTGAGACAGTCAGAGGTACTGTTTTCACACAAGATGTGATCTGTTAGGTCATTGGTCAAATGGTTGATCATGTGTCAGTAGCAGCACTTAGGAGTAATTTTACAGGCTTTTTTCTCCATCATGACAAAAAAATACACAGTGTTGAGAAATACACAACATTATTTATTTTGAAAAATGGACAACCCGGTCCTAGTCAATGAACTGAAGTAGTGGCATCAGGAATTTAATGGTGGCTTACTAGAAGAAGAGGAGATATGACAGAAGTCATTCATTTGTGAGAGCCAGAGAACAAGTGCAGACTGGGACACTGCTGTCACTGGTCTGGGGTTGTGAAACATGCTTAGTACAACCAAGCTGAATTGATAATAGCTGAGGAATGCCCATCTGTGATTGATCTGTACTTTCAGGAAAGATTTTATTCAGCAAAGATGTGAATATCAAATGTATGAAGTTCCTGTGTGGGTAACTGAGTTTTAGAAAGCAACTGAGTTTTAGAAGCAACTTAAAGGGGCAAAGGGCCTAGCAGCTCTATAAATGATACACACGGAGTATGCATCTGCCTAGGAAATGGCTGGCTTGTTTGTTTACACAGCATGGAATGGCACTCATTACCTTGGTGTATTTACCGTCCCGGGGATGGCTTCTCAGTTTTACAAGCTTAAAATTGGATTTTTATTGGCTCACCAAGAGTGAATTCATCTCTCAGGACTGATTTCATGGTAACCAAGTTCATGAGACTGATGTATAAAACCTTAACTTACAATTTACTAGCTTTATTAATAGTGAAAATGTATCTGTCCATGGAATCAACCTATTCTCAGTCTAGAGATAAACTCCATTTTCCCTCTAGGCAATCAAATTGTGATTAGAAGCTGACTCAGTGTTGAAGAAAAACAGAGTTCAAAGAATCAAATGTTTAACTGTGTCAGATTAATGAAATTTGATGCAAAAGCTTACAATAGAGGTGGCCCTGCCCAAGAGTTTCGGAAATCCAGTTTTTGGCTTGAAGCCCTTCTGCCATGGATAGTGTCATCGAATTTCTATCTCTGTGATATTTCATATTCTTTGTTTTCACTGTTAACCAAACCCCTCTGGCTTATAAATTGTCAGATGGCATCACCGACCCGATGGACGTGAGTCTGAGTGAACTCCGGGAGTTGATGATGGACAGGGAGGCCTGGCGTGCTGCGATTCATGGGGTCGCAAAGAGTCGGAAACGACTGAGCGACTGATCTGAACTAAACTGAACTGAGAGAACTGTAGGAGAATTAGATACTGTTTTTTTTTAAGAGGAAAAACTTAGTGTACTGTGGAAAACATGTGAGGAACTATTATATCATTTGGAGGCGATTTTGTCAGCACCACCCAATTTCTTTGAATTACTCTGCATATGTAGGTCACTTGGCAGCTGGTACATGGATTAGGTAGTGGTGATCTAGAATTGATGAAAGTTTCTGCTGCTGTTACTGGAAAACCCTGAACAGTGTGTCCCACGCAATCATGCCTTCTGTCAGAAAGACACTATGCTCAAGTTAGCAAAAGAAAAAAAAAAGCAATTGAATGAAAAAGATTATGGGATAAAGACCCTATTAATAAAGGGTCAGGTGTCTCAGTAGAAAACTGTCTTCCAAAGTGATGTTCTTTGGTTCTTGCCAAGTATCTTTTGAACTCCTTTCTTACCCTGCACCACCTCAGCCTCTGCAGTGCAGAATCCTCAACACAGTGATAAACCTGTGGCCTCCATCATGCATCTCACTCTACTCAGAGAAGCTGAGTTGTAAAAATGACTCTCTGAAACTAGGACAATAGACAGGAAGAACGTAAGGCAATGATGCTGCCTTTTCATAAAGCTTTTAGGTCAAACCACTAAGAGTTCCAGGAAGAAACATTTCCTCTTGGAAAGTCTTCTTTCATGCATGTTCAATCTGAAGCCCTTAAGTAGGTCTTCCAGGCACTGCAAAGACGTTAGCCAGCATATTTTATCTAATGAATGCTGGCACAGCACAGCCTCATAGGAGGAGCCGGCTCTAGGAATCAGGGAGTGAGCTAAATTAGCCCAAATGCTAAGCAGACCCTATTGTTATTATGTATATGAAGTTTGGGGGTTTAGAATTCTCCTTCTAGAAACCTATTTTATTGCATTATCTCTCCAATAGACCCTGGCTTTGTTCTTTTTATGATATTCTGCTGAAGCATAAATCAAGTGGTTGCTGCCCCAAAGGCTGACATCAACAATAGAGCAAACAGAGTTGATGGAACTGAAGCTGGAGGACAGGATAAATTACAGAGTGAGTGTGTATAGTCGCTTCCCTTGTGGCTCAGCTGGTAAAGAATCCACCTGCAATGTGGGAGACCTGTGTTCAGTCCCTGGGTTAGGAAGATCCCCTGAAGAAGGGAATGGCTACAGTATCCTGGCCTGGAGAATCCTATGTACTGTATAGTCCATGGGGTCACAAAGAGTTGGACGCAACAGTTTCACTTTCACTTTTCACTTTCACTTGTGTATTTAGTCAGGCCATGGTTTCCTCCTAGTTGTCAATGATAGGAAGTGGGAGGGGGAGGGAAATAGTCTTCTGCATTTTTGTCCCTCCCTCCTTTCTGTTTCTCCTCCTTTTCCTTCTTATCTTCCTCTCCTTTTAGTTTCCTCCCCTCCTTTCCATACTGACAGACCTTTACGGAAATTTTATATTCAATTTTAATTCCTTAGTAAAAACAAAATGTGGAAAATTCAACAAAAGGTTACTTACTGAAAAAGTGTCTTCTGAAGTGTATAGAAGACCTCTGCTTCCCAAATCCTCTCCTGACATCAAGAGCTGTTGTTCTCTGGGAGTGAATTTTGAGTCATTTTCAACTCTGCTTCCTTTAGCTCCTAATTTAAATCAGTTCAGTTCAGTTAAGTCGCTCACTCGTGTCCCACTCTTTGTGACCCCATGAATCGTAGCATGCCAGGCCTACCCGTCCATCACCAATTCCCGGAGTTCACTCAGACTCACGTCCATCGAGTCAGTGATGCCCTCCAGCCATCTCATCCTCTGTCGTCCCCTTCTCCTCCTGCCCCCAATTCCTCCCAGCATCAGAGTCTTTTCCAATGAGTCAACTCTTCGCATGAGGTGGCCAAAGTACTGGAG
>NW_011495022.1:5429031-5467014 GCF_000754665.1 Bison bison bison | reverse complement strand
CTCTCAAGAGTCTTCTCCAACACCACAGTTCAAAAGCATCAATTCTTTGGCGCTCAGCCTTCTTCACAGTCCAACTCTCACATCCATACACGACCACAGGAAAACCCATAGCCTTGACTAGACAGACCTTTGTTGACAAAGTAATGTCTCTGCTTTTGAATATGCTATCTAGGTTGGTCCTAACTTTCCTTCCAAGGAGTAAGCGTCTTTTAATTTCATGGCTGCAGTCACCATCTGCAGTGATTTTGGAGCCCCAAAAAATAAAGTTTGACACTGTTTCCACTGTTTCCTCAATCAACCCATCTCTAATTCCTATTGAGATTCCATTTCTTTAATTCGGCCCTTCCTGTTAACTTTCCCCATCATGATTATCCTGTCTAGAAATGACTATAATGGTGATTGGTCAGTGGTAACTGCTTCTGGTCTCTGCTGCTGCTGCTAAGTCGCTTCAGTCGTGGCCGACTCTGTGTGACCCCATAGACGGCAGCCCACCAGGCTCCCCCGTACCTAGGATTCTCCAGGCAAGAACACTGGAGTGGGTTGCCATTTCCTTCTCCAGTCTCAACTTCAAACATGATTTTTAATATTCCACTTTTCTAAAATAACTCCTTTATTGCCTTTGGTAAATTAACTGTAAGTATTTCATCCTTTTTAAAATTAATTACTAGGTATTATTTCTAGTCATCTTATTTGTACCCCCAATAAGATGCACTTCCAGAATTAGGAAGTAAGATCATGAAGAATCATGATAACTAGAATGAAAAAGTCACATAAACTGTGTTTAGCAGTTTTTAGAAATCATCCTGGAGCAACCCACCTTTTCAGGAGACTTGCAAATACATTACTGGTAAGATTGGAGTATTATTCCCAAACACTCAAATCTAAAATTGAATAAAGATAAAATAAGATTCACTCAAGTGTAACATGAGACAAACACATGACATATTGGTAACATGGAAAAGAGGCACTTCATACAAAAGATGGTCAGTAAATTCTGTCCCAGATGTCCTGATTCTGCAAGGTTATTATATATGCTTAGTCGGATACATTATTATTAGAGTCTGGGGTAGAGTAATGTGGTTTGGTACATGGTAGAAATATCTGTCAAAGACATTCAGTTCCCTGTGCTCTCATTCTGAGTATACTACATGACTTTATGCTACATAAATTCATAAGAGACTTGTTGCAAGCTAGGAACCAACTTATTGATTTTTGGTTGAAGCTACACGTGGTTGACCTGAGAAGAAAAACCTGCTTTGTGCATAAGGCACTCCAGGTGAGCGGGTGCACTCAAAGGGGAAGGGTTAGAGTTAGGAGGAGGGTCCGGATCCATAAGAGTTGAACATTTGCAGACTGATTTACCTAAAAAGAGGTAAGAAAATAACACTTATGAAAGTGAAAACGCTGGTCTCAAGACAAACTCTTGGGCCTGGAAGACGACATACCTTTAAGCCAAGCAGTATTTCTATACAAAATTCTGAAGGAAATTTATGCTGTTTCTAAATGCTTATGCTCATAAAAATCATCTGGGAAGCCTTTTTAAAATGCAGGCTTCTGGCCCTACCTCCTAAGGTTGTGCAGCAGATGGTCCACTCTCTTTACTGTGAGAAGAACTGTTTGATATAAATCCTTAAATCTAGCCACACGCATTTAGTATTTTTCTGTCTATAAACATTCATTCTCAGGACACAGCTTTGCATGCAGCTGTGTGTGAACTTGCTCTAGCTTAGGGAAGGCAGAGGTGAGGCAAGTGGACTGCAACTTCTTGGGTCCAGAGCAGACACCATTAGCGGATTCTAACACTTACCCTACTGAGCCCTGTTATGATCTCAGAATCCTTCTTAATGCTGGTTCCCAGAAGCTACTACTAGTTGATAGAATTTGGCATGGAGTCAACTATGTTGCCATCTTTGTTCCAGATCAGTGATCCTCAAGCCTGGTTGCTGTGAGAAGGATCCTCAGGCTCCACCAGGCACTCAAGAGATACCTGGCATACTGCCTGGCACAGAGTGGGTATTTGAGATTTCTTTATCATCACAAGAGTTAGGGAAGATGTTCACGATCTCCTACTCCTTGGCTTGCAACTGAATAAATACCTTAATAAAACACTGTGAAGTGCCCTAGTGTCCAGTTAAAGGGAGAAGAGGATTCTGGAGAAGAGGGTCCTTGAAGTACCCATTCTGTCTGGGAGGATGATATCCAGGCCAGAGGAGTACCTTTGCTCTTGGGATCAAGGTCACTTCAGGCTTTAAACGTATAATAGGGTGTATCAGGTAATGTCATGACTAGAACTTAGTGAAGGACAAGGCTCTGAAGAAACCCCATAGTTCTCAGCTGTTGATTTTTCACCTAACTTTTCCTTTGAACCCCAGGAAAGTATTTCTTACGGGTATATGTTCTCCCTTTTCTGGTGGATAATCATTTAGAACCATTGCTATAGAGGATGATTTTAAGTTTCGTGTATAGAGACTTTCTGTGATTGGAAACGTTAGAATTTAACATAGTTATAAAAAATAAATAATTAAAATCAGCTTATTATTATTTTAGAAAGGTACAACTCCATGGAGCCCAGTGAAATAAAAGTAGTCATATAACAGAAAGGTGGAATTTACTAAACAGTCCACACACCTCATTTCGTGTGTTAAAGAACATTTGCAAATACGGCAGAAGATCTGTCGTGCCTGATGTATTTAGGGATTCCGACTATTCGTGCGTTAGGGTGGAAATACCATAAACACCATCTATATATGGCCTTTGCTCCTCTCCCTAGCATCTTCAGAAGATTCGGCTGCTGAGGTGCAGGGTGTGCCCTTGACCCTTCTGTGTCTCCTTCCTCTCTGTCTACATTTAGTTTGCTTCACTCTGTATTTTCATAGTAGGCTTTATTTGTGTGTTAATGGTTCCACTATTTGCAGCACTTTGAGATGTCTTGCTTGTCAGTCAAGCGCCTGACACAGTGATGGGTCACAAAGGGTAAACTTGGCAAACATTTCATAAATTATTCATTGATTCTTCTTTTTTTTTTTTTTTTTGAGGCTTTCTTGGGAGACCTGGTTCAATCCCTGGGTTGGGAAGATCCCCTGGAGGAGGGCATGGCAATCCACTCCAGTATTCTTGCCTGGAGAATCCCATGGACAGATGAGCCTGGTGGGCTATAGTCCATGTGGTTGTAAAGTCTGGACAAGACCAGTGAGCGACTAAGCTGTTGTTGCTTGGGTTAAGAGCTGGAAAGTGGTCTCATACATCTAAGGTGGAGTGACAGAGATTTCTGTCATGATGACTCACAATGAAAAGGCAACATTCCTTCTATTAATATCTTATATTCCTAATGCACATATATGTTTAACATTATTTTCATTTAGCAAAGTAGAAATAAAATTTACCCTAAGATGATCAGTGGATGTATTCTTGGGGTTTTGTTCTTCATCTATAAATATTTTGTGGGTACAGTGGTCACAATTCCACTGGGGAATAAGAGTAATTTCCTATCTCATTTTAGCCTGATTGAATACATTTATTTTGGAAGTTCACATGACCAATCTTTTCTTAACAGACAATAACATCATATAACATCATATAATCCAACAAAATAATTTGTTAGACTATTAATTCCTAGTCCTTCTGATAGCAGTCTAGTTTGTTCTCAGCTTTACCACAAATTTAAGAGGAACTAAAAATGAGAAGAATGAGTGTGTAGTTCAGAAAAATTTAGAAATGAAATTTGATTTGTAGAATCAATGAATCCTGATGTTTCAGGACTGCTTAATGACCTCAGAAGTCATCTAATTCAACTCCCTGATTTTGTAAATGTGCAAACTGAAACTGAAATGAAGAAACCTGTTGGATACTCTGTAGTTTGTTGGGGTCATACTCTGAACTACATGGTCTCTTCACCTTCATTCTCTTAACACAATTGGAAATAAATATTTAGAATTTATTCTTTTTCATCATCATTGGTTAAACTTCTCTATACCCACAGGAGGCAGAGCTAAACTTAAGTGCTTCTTATACTTGATGGATTCAAAATGGGAATGTCTTGATTACTAGAATTTTAAAAACCTCAATTAAATGATATACAAAGTATTCCAGACAGAACTTGGAAAATAGTAGATGCTCAATAAAGATTTTTTAAAAATTCTTTTTGTCTAAATTCCAATTCAGATATTTGACATTTAATTATTCTTGTCAGTAGTTTTACTTTTAAAACAATGTGACTGGAACTGTAGATGTATCCTCTCTTTCCCTATCACATCCTTTATAAGGCTGTTTGTATTACAAAAACAGGTAGGAGGCGGAGAGTGAGGTCTTGGACTCATGGGGTTTTGAGCAAGATTCTCCGAGACCCTGTGGCACAAGGGTGTTGCTGACTCTTGTAATTGAGAGACTGGGTTATAATTTGTGCTGAAGCTACATGGGTTTTTAGTGGCAGGTTTTGTACATAACAGGGAGTTTCTGGATCTTGTTAGCTTAGGGCAAAAAGTCATGCTTTAGAGCAGTTACCCCAGCAGGAGGAGAAAAGATGATGGTTGGTAATTACATCAGTTTTGCACTGTTGAGCAGATGTTCTTGCAGATAGATTTTGGCTGGCATTTACAGAAGATCACTGGTGATTCTCATGATAGTGTCAGGGCTGCTACAAGTGGAGGAAACTGCAGGTCTGCAAAACACTGTGAGAAGCAGGAAGAAGGAACCAGATAGCTGTCTGGAAGTTAAAAAGGCAACTCTTAAAGAGAGCTCTAGTGACATTCATTTGGAGATGGTAGCTTTGCTGGACTGGATAATTAGATCTAATACATATCTGATAAGTTATTTTGCTATTTAACTTTGAGAGTAATTTGGTAGTTCATCAGTGTTTGAAAAAATAGATTATTTCTTCTTAAAGTAAGGGACAATTTAGAAAACAGATGAGGAAGCTTTGATTAAAACATACAATTAAGCAGCAAGATCAACTATATAGTGAGCAATGGAAAAGAATGACCACAGGAGCTGTTAGCAAGCAATGCTATCCATCTGGATGGAAATTCTGGCCAATTTCAAATGAGGCAGAAATTGGGACGGTCAGCAATGTGGTACTGCTGGATAACAAAGTGTCTTTAAGGAAGAGTGTTTTTCCCTTCTTGGCTTAAAGTCTTTCCAAATGTATCCCATTAATTTCTTTTATATCGACTTTCTCTTTCTCTATGCTCTGGAATATATAAGTATACTTCTAGTGTTAGACCTTGGAATCTTCTTTTGTTGGTGTCATAAGTAATTATAAAATTTTCTCTATACACAGTGATGAGAAGACTTTTTAGTTTACTTCCAGGCAACATTAAGTTAAAGATCAATTCTAATGCATTCTAATTGCATTGGAATCCATACCATCTCACTTTCCCTTGCCACAAGAATACCTTAAACACTGCTACCTGCTGCCATAAGTTCTTCCAGGTAAATGATCCAAAAATAAAGAAAAGGAAGGAAGGCAGGTAGAGAGAGAGAGGAAAGAAGAAAGAAAGAAAGGAAGCAAAGATGGAGGTAAGGAGGAAGAGAGAGAAAAAGAGAGAGAGAAAGAGGTACCAGTGGAGATGGGGAAAGGAAGGTGAATATGGGAGGGCCTAGTAGAGCATCTCATATACACTCATGCTTAATAACACTTCAGTGGATTAATCAATGGATAAATGAAATGATATAAGATTCCAGAAAAGTAATTTTTGAGCACTAAGTTACCTACTATAGCACCACCAAAAGAACTCTCTTTTGCAGAGGTAGTATGCACTTGGGCATGTACCTTTTGGAAAGCAGATGCACCATTATTTTGTGAAGCAAATATTTAGTCTCGGAATTGATTGGTATTTATCAGGAGAGCCATATTGCCCACCTCTGTGGCTCTAAAGAGAGGACCCAGTGTTCCTTCCTCACTCTCTTAGTTTACAAACAGCTCAGATTTGGCTTTTGTGAGATGTGTTAGTTTCATCCTGTTAATCATTCAGTGATGTCTATTTTTCTCTTTCACAAAGTGTCTATTTCTTCTTCTGCATAAGATGGGACCACAGGAAGTTACTGTACTATAAGTGGATGTTTTCAATTAACAAAATATCACAGGCATAGTTTCACATATTAAACATTCCTCTACGATATTTTAGTGGCTATACAGAGTGTGTTCCATTGTGTAAACTATAGTTCTTGAGCATTCAAGTTTCATTCAGTGTTTTGTTACTATAAACTATGTTGTCATGAAGAGCTAAATCTTTGTCATACCCATGATTATTTCTTCATATAATTTCATAAAAGTGGAATTACTGAGTCAAAGAATGAGATGAATCTTAAACGGCAAACTTCAAGCACAATGGCAAGTGATTGGAGAGATGTTTGGAAATGTCAGGATTCACTGGTGTTTCCTCCCCAAATGCCATCTAGCTCATGGATAATTCTTGGCAAAACTGTAAGGTGGAATTTTTGTCTTAAGGCTCCTTTTTATGTTTTCTTTTCTCTCATCATAAACCCATTTTCTTTTTCTTTCCCAAAGCACTCAGTGCATTTTAGGTTATAAAGTCATGAAACTTATTCTAGGAAAGGATCCAATAAATCCATTTATGTCAGGATCTAAGTGACTGATATGACATTAATTTCAATTTCCTTAGGGACTAAACCTCTGTTTTGGTAAGTCAAAGGATGAACAGTCAAGTATGTGGCTGGGATATCCCCTGGAGAGGTGAACAAAAAAAGCTATCCAAATGCCCTGACATTATACCTCATTGGCAGGCAGACATTCACTCCTATTCAGGAGGCCACCTCTCATTTATGACATCATGTATCTATTTAGTATTTGTTCTTAGTGTTATCTCCATGTGATGTTATAGGACCTATACCTATATAGTCAAGATCTCATTTCATTCAGGTCCTTAGGAGCTTATAAAAGAAATACTCTTGTTAATAATGATAATCCCTGAAATTGAATTAAAAAAAATACAGGAAGCTCTTGGTATTTAAGGATAACTGTTAATGGAAAAAGGGCACTTGAAATAAATTTACATAAAATGAGGAATCAAATTACACAACATTTTATCAAATATGAGAATCTCTGGGGCTTCCCTGGTAGCTCAGATAGTAAAGAATCTGCCTGCAATGTAGGGGACCCAGGTTTGATCCCTGGGTTGAGAAGATCTCCTGAAGATGGGAATGACAATCCACTCTAGTACTCTTGCCTGGAGAAATCCATGGACAGAAGAGCCTGGCAGGCTACAGTTCATGGGACTGCAAAGAGTCGAGCACTACTGAGCTCACACACATGGGAAACTCTAGCTTAAAAATAAAACAAAAGTTACAAAAAATAGTTTTCTCTTAAGTTTGACCACCTCATGCTTGCAACTGTGTGCCACTTCTAAAAACAAAGGACCAATCAACCAATAGCTAGTTTTGGGGGGTTTTTTGGTATAATTTTTCTGATGTTACTGTGAAAACATGACTCAGTGTCCTTTATGGCATTTTGACCTTTTCAGTGTAAATGCGAAATTATTTAGTTTACAAAAAAAAAAATAGTCTAGGGTTCCATCCAACTTCCCAAAGTCCTCATTTTATTCTTGGATACTTACATCATTGTCTTTTGAAATGTCTGCTGTTGTCGATTCTTAGCTGGTCTAACTTGGCCAAACTGTCATTTGTGAATGGCTTTTCTTCAAAATTTGAGCAGTTCTAGGCTAATGTTGAGAGGGCATGTGTTTTTCAAAGAAGTCACTTCTTCAGTGAATACATTCATGTTCTGGTGACTTATGTTTTCCTACTCAACCTTATAACTGTATAGGGATTCAACTAATTAATACTTGGTTAATGAGCAACACCCTGTCCTCAATTTCTTGGTGGATGTTTGGTGTCAAGATATTTGTGTTAAAGAGCCAAGGGTCATTCATTCCATTCTACAGATGTGTAAACTGAGGTAAAGATGGCACCAAGCAGTGTCCTTAAAGTCAGAAAGGCGAATTTGGGGTGATACCGGTTCTCTCTCCGTCTTGTACTCATCCACAAACCCAGCTTCATTCCTCTACGTGGTGAGCCCTTATTTAGGAGTGATGTTGCTGGCAAATGGGAATTTGACCAGTAAGAAAAAGAGCATCTTTACCCTGGCCTATACCATAATAAACCAAATGACAGAAAAACAAATGTCACTTATTAGAACGTTGAGGTTTACTGTTCAAGTGATTAACTAAAAATCATTTGTATGATTAAATGCTGGAAAATAATTTGCTTTCCCCATGAACCTATAGCTTAGATCTCATTACACAGAAGTGCTGCATATTAGTTGAAGCAAATTAACATTCAAACACTTTCTGGAGTGGCTGCTAATCACAGGCTGTTAATTACTGTCATTACATTAGGCTGCAGCAGAGACTACCCAAAGAATCATTCTCATGATCTTGGTATTTGAAAGTGATCTTCACCAATAAAAACACATGTCAGACATACAGAAATTGCAAATTGCTAAAACTGCTGACGGGGTTGAAAATTCCGCTGACTGTAAGTACCCATCTAGTGATGGATGCATTCTTGACACAGTTTCAGTGTTTGGACTTAGGAAATAATGAGTATCAATGTCCTAGCAAGGGAATATGCAAAGATGAAGGAGCCCTTTTGTATCCTTAATTAAGGAAAGTAGTAGCAGAACTCGTTCACAGATAAGTGACTGTACATAATAATCATGTATTTATGTAAGGGACTGCTATGCTATATTACTGGAGTGGCAATTAGATTTTCACAAAGTCGTTTTAATAAAAGACATACTTACATAATAAATAAACAAAACCGCTCATTTTCATGGCAGGCTCTCTAATTATACACTGGCTTAAAATAAAATGCTCAGCAGTGCAAAGTTAAACATATAGACTCTAGCTGCCTTCCACAATGTGCCCCCAAATCTATTTTCACCCACCATCTCAGTCACCCCAGAAACTCTCCTAAAAGAGAGAGTGAAAGAGTATTTTGTGTGTTTTGCTTGTTTGGCACAAGGGAGGAATCATTTGAGAATTTAGAGGTCAAGGCTTCTGATATCTACTGACCTGACTTTCTTTATTGCCCAGAAAGTTTGCTACCTACCCTGTGACCGCCAGTAATTGGGACCACACCAGTGCCAGTATGGTGAGAGCTGAGGTGACCAGCACAGGCGCTGGCTTTGTGAGCAATCCAATTCACTGGCAACACTATGTGAGCGAAGCCGAAGCCATGACCTTTTGAGGATGCTTTTGCAGGTCTCCTGATTCTGGCTTCTCATTCTTTCATTAATTCATTCAACAAGTATGCTTTAAATACCTTGCTTGTGGAAAATATTGTAGTGGGTGTCATGGGAATGCAAAGATGAATTAGATATGGACCTTGACTTCAGAGAATTTATAATTTAGTATGGGGTAATCATCTTATCTGGAGAAGGCAATGGCACCCCACTCCAGTTCTCTTGCCTGGAAAATGCCATGGATGGAGGAGCCTGGTAGGCTGCAGTCCATGGGGTCGCTAAGAGTTGGACACGACTGAGCAACTTCACTTTCACTTTTCACTTTCATGCATTGGAGAAGGAAATGGCAACCCACTCCAGTGTTCTTGCCTGGAGAATCCCAGGGATCGGGGAGCCGGGTGGGCTGCCATCTATGGGGTTGCACAGAGTCAGACACGACTGAAGTGACTTAACAGCAGCAGCAGCAATCATCTTATCAATGTAAGCCTCTGGACCTAGGGGAACGAGAGCAGGGTTTGGATGGATCTGGGTAAGTCTCTCTTCAAGTCTGTAACTGCAGAACATCTGAAAGGAGTGTGGTTACATTAGTGTCAAAGGAATCTCTGTCCCTAAGTTCACCAGCAGAACACCATCTCCTAAGGACTAATGAAGACACATTCACAGCTATATATACTTCCTGCCTTCCAGTGTTTCTTTCTTCTGTATTTATGCAGTATTTACTATGTGCCAGCTTCTGCAGATTTGAAATGAGCACGATGCATATTATCCTGCAGTGTCCCTCATAGTCTAGTGAGGACTAGAGAGGAGACAGGTGCTCCCAACATATGGGGTCGCACAGAGTCGGACACGACTAAAGCGACTTAGCAGCAGCAGCAGTGCATCTAACATGCTAAGACTAGCTCATAGAAGGCAAGGAGATGGAAGCAATGAAGCCTAGTACCAGAAATATAGGACTTGTAAATAACAGGAAAGAATTTAAGATTTATTCCAAATATTTTCTAAGAGAAGCTATTGACATTGTAAAATAGGAATGGCATGATCAAGTTCCTGTTTTAAAATGATCACTCTGGATTTGTGTGGAGAATGAATTGCAAAGGGGCAAAACTGAAGGCAGAGAGAGCAGTTAGGATGCAATCACTGGGGCTGACAAGGTTTGGGTGAGGTGAGAGCAGTGGACGTGCAGCTTGATTAGATAGGTATGTGTGTGTGTGTGTGCGCGCGCACGTGTGTGGCCGTGCGGCTGGTGTATTGAAGGCAAGAGAGAAGTCAGGGATGATTCCCAGGTTACGTGGTTCATGGTGTTCTCATTCATAAAATGAGGTACACAGTAGGTTTGGTGATCAGTTTGGTTTTGAATGTTGTTTATGAAGCCTGCTTTAAGGACTTACCAGTGGAAATGTCCTGTCGATAGTTGGATGTGGACATCTGGGGCTCAGAAGAGAGAGCCAAAGTGAAGAACGGTCCTTACCAATGTCCTTTGTGTTTATTTGCTTTTAGTTGCTTGGTTTCAACACATTTCATCAACAGAGGCAGGAATTAAAGCCAGTGTTTTACCCAACAGTGTTTCTCTCAGCATGTGTACATACCTTTTAATTATTTTGCTTTATGTATTATTAAATATAGGAAATTGTGGTTAGATATCATGGACTTAATTTAAACTGACAGAAGCAAAAGACATTATAAATTAAAGTAGCTATGCTTCCCTTAAACGCCTTTAAAGTTTTCAGATGAAAACTGAAAGGAAATTTAAAATAAGAAGTGTTTATGTTCTTTTCCAGAAGATGTATTTCTAGAACTTATCCAACCTTGAGGCAATTTCTTGACATGGTGTTAGAAGGGTATGTAATAGACACAAGTCAGCTTTGTGTGGATTTATGATATACTTTCCCCCTTTGACAGGAATAGTATCATGTATAATAAGAAGACATTCCAAGCAGCTCAAAAAATTGAATTTCATCTGGTCTATGGGCCTTCTCTCCATTTCTTTCTCCATGGAAGGCTCTCTCAGTATCCAACTTCAAACCAGTGATGGGAATTTTTAGCAAGGCTTCCTGGGGAAAATGGAAGAGTTAAATGGGTGGGTGGGATCAAGATCTGCCTGCCAGCAAAATGAGAGCAAAGGGTTCTCCCCTCAGAGCAGCGTGATGAGCATGTGAGGCAGCAGACAACCACATGGCATGAAGTAAATCCCACCCACTGTCTGAAGACTGGAGGCCTAGTGTCCCCAGAACTACTCATCAAAGGAAAGCTACGGTGCAACTCATCTGCTTGTTCAATAGACCAGTTTCTCCTGGCATAACTCTATTTGGTGAGAGCTCCTAGGATTGCATGGAACAATGGCATATGCTCGCACTTGACAGGAGAGTCTCAGCCCACTTTGCAGGCTTGAGGTGGCTCCATCTATCCTCACTCTTTCTCACCCCACTAAGGTAAGTCACTTCAGTCGTGTCCGACTCTGTGCAACCCCATAGATGGCAGCCCACCAGGCTCCCCCATCCCTGGGATTCTCCAGGCAAGAACACTGGAGTGGGTTGCCATTTCCTTCTCCAATGCATGAAAGTGAAAAGTGAAAGTGAAGTCGCTCAGTCGTGTCCGACTCTGAGCGACCCCATGGACTGCAGCCTACCAGGCTCCTCCGTCCATGGGATTTTCCAGGCAAGAGTACTGGAGTGGGGTGCTATTGACCCCTGGTAAATTCACATGAAAGCCACTGAACAGAGCTAAGCTCACTGAAGGATCAACTTCCATTAATTCAGAGCCACGTGGTGTTCACCACACCAGGATTATTTGGCCACTCTATGTATTTTTCCAAACTGAAGTGAAATCTGGCTTAAATGAATATGAAAATCAGCAGCATTCAACTGGATTCAGATGACAGGTGACTTAAATCTCAAGGGGTTATTCGTGGGAGGCAGAGCTCAGTGGTGGGGTCTGTGGATGTATGGGCTATGAAAACATACAGAAAGGGGCCATCCCCAGGAGTGAGAAAACAAGAATCCCTTCCCAGGGTTCCAGGTCCTGGGAGAAGATTCACAAATTTGAGAACACTCTGGGGACTGTTCTTGGCAGGGCTGGAATTAGGTATGAAGTGGTATAAAGGCAGGATATGGTGGAAGCAGGTTATGGGGAGAAAAGGGGAAGATCCACAATATCAATAGGTGGCAGGTTCCAAGTGTGTTGCTGCTAGATACAGTGGAGAATCATCTAGTTCCACAAATCATAAATGAGCGCCACAGTAGATCTGAGGGCTGGTTTTAATGCCAAGAGCCTCCTTTACCTCCTTTGACCATGTCTTCCTACATTATGCAGCCTCCAAAGAGCTGGTATTTCCCCAAATTCATACCCAGATCAATCACTACCATGTACTTTATCCTAATGATGACTAACATACTTACCAACAAAGTTACTTAGCCAATGACTGCCAAAACAAGCTGAGTCTCACCCATAACAATTATATTTCTAAAGAATGAGCAACACACACCTATTTGAATGGCAGGCTTCAACAGGGATATACATCTTAATATACCTCTACTTTCTTGTGACATTGAATAATAAGGCATTTGTACTTCAGCACAAATAATATATTAGATCAGATTTACTCTTCGTTGTGCAAAATTAGAGTAATTAGTGTGTCCTTACAGATGAGCATCACTATAGAAAAATTTGCATCAGTTCAGTTCAGTCGCTCAGTCGTGTCCGACTCTGTGACCCCATGGATTGCAGCACGCTAGGCCTCCCTGTCCATCACCAACTCCCGGAGTTCACTCAAACTCACGCCCATCCAGTCGATGATGCTACCCAGCCATCTCATCCTCTGTTGTCCCCTTCTCATCCAGCCCCAATCCCTCCCAGCATCAGAGTCTTTTCCAATGAGTCAGCTCTTCGCATGAGGTGGCCAAAGTATTGGAGTTTTAGCTTCAGCATCATTCCTTCCAAAGAACACCCAGGACTGATCTCCTTCAGAATGGACTGGTTGGATCTCCCTGCAGTCCAAGGGACTCTCAAGAGTCTTCTCCAACACCACAGTTCAAAAGCATCCATTCTTCGGCGCTCAGCTTTCTTTACAGTCCAACTTTCACATCCATTCATGACCACTGGAAAAACCATAGCCTTGACTAGATGGACCTTTGTTGGCAAAGTAATGTCTCTGCTTTTGAATATGCTATCTAGGTTGGTCATAACTTTCCCTCCAAGGAGTAAGTGTCTTTTAATTTCATGGCTGCAATCACCATCTGCAGTGATTTTGGAGCCCCACAAAAACTAAAGTCTGATACTGTTTCCACTGTTTCCCCATCTATTTCCCATGAAGTGATGGGACCTGATGCCATGATTTTAGTTTTCTGAATGTTGAGCTTTAAGCCAACTTGTTCACTCTCCTCTTTCACTTTCATCAAGAGGCTTTTTAGTTCCCCTAAATCTTGGTGTTTCTATCCCCAACATGCCGGAATGGTGCTACTAATGATTCTCTTTTTTTAGTCTTTTAATTTCAACTTTCTGAATACCAGCCTCTCTCTCTTTCAAGTCTTGGCCAGTTTTTCAGATGAGTCTTCAGGTGTATGGCAGTTCACACACTCTCCAAACTCACCTCGTTAATTTCCTGCTTGACCCTGGTCCTCCAGCCAGCACTATCTGGCTCTAGACTGCCTGCACACCTCTATTTCAACTAAGGCTGAGAACCTCCTTCTGGGTTTCCAGTTCTCAGCCTGTTCCCACGCTGTGTTCCTACCACCAAGGAAACTTCAGCAAAGTTACACCTCTCTCTTCTTTCACTCATACCTTAGCATGGATGAGAAGCCCTATCCTTGACCTTCCTCCCCTCTAGACATCTACAAACACATCATTGAACTTCAGCTGAGTATCAGAACAAGTCTTTTCTGAAAGCTCTGGGTTAATGGAAGCATATCACAACTCTTTACAATTTGTTCTTTGATGAACTCCTCCAAAGCCTATAGACTCTTGCCTGTTCTCATGGAGTTCCTGTAAAAGCTACCTCTAGGCTCACCTGTAGGTCTTCTACCCTTCCCAATAGAGAGAAACATTTTTTTTTCTTTTTTAATTTTATTTTATTTTTAAACTTTACATAATTGTATTAGTTTTGCCAAATATCAAAATGAATTCATCACACATATATAGAGAAACATTTTTTTGGCCAGCCACAGTACAATTTCTAGTCCAGCCCACTCCTGGATGTCTACTAAAATGAAGCCATGTTCTTTCCAACACCTAAGAGTGCTTCAAGCATTTCTAGACTCCTAGGGTTCAGGTCTAGATCTCCAACTAGTCTAACCACTTGATCACCCATTAGGGAAGAAGCATCTTTCCTTGCCTTGGTTTAGGCTGGCCTGCCTTCTCTACCTCCTCCCAAGGATTTCCCTTTATTCAGGATGATTATCAGTGCGAATATGCATTTTCTCGTATTAGTAGAAAAGGTGTATAAACAATAGCTGTCTTTTCCTCTCACTTTTCCCAGTCACAGAGAGAAAAGATGGCTCCTTTTATTTTTTATAGTTCCCAATACTGGGGTTATTCTTTTTAAAATAAAACCTTGTCAGGGGCAGGGAGGCCTGGCATGCTGCAGTCCATGGGGCTGTAGAGTCAGACACGACTTAGAGGCTGAATGACAGCAACATGTCCACACCAGACCAGGCTAAACCTCTCAGTCCACTCAACTGAGTTTCCATTTTACAGTCTTTTCTCCAGTGGGAGTTGAAAACCAGGCCTACAAATTCTTGAAATCTTCTTGGTCTCAGTATTTGATGTCCTATGAACAACCAATCAATCAAGATGAACATATTCCCACAAGAACCCACCATAGTTTGAAGGCCCAGGGCAACCTAAATCCACACTCATTCACACACTAAATATTTACTGATTATACACTTTGGTCTAAGACCTGTGTTCAAGGTCTGCAAAGATACAACTCTGTCCACATCATAAACAAGGTATGAGGTATCCCCAGGTTACCCCACTATGCCATACTGCTCAAATTCAAGTAGAACTTAAAATATGAACCTCTTGTGATGTCTGCTTCTCAAAGATCTCTATTTCCAATTATAAGATAACTTTTCCAAGTATAATATTTATTCTGGTAGTTAAAAATACAACAGTATATTCTTTCAGGACAGAAAGCACTTGTATCTTTTGAGATGACAGCTTTCTCCCACCATCCTTGGAGCAAGTTTCAGTTGGACATCCTGATTCAGCAGGGCAGGTGGTATGGTGCAGTGTGGTGAGTGCAGTCTAGGCCTGGAAAGCTGCGCCACCACTTATTATGGTGTGGCCTTGGGGCCAAGCTCAAGGGAATGTCCTTGAACCTTAGTTTCCGTATCTGTGAACTGAAGACCTGATGACTAACATAGAGGAATCCTATAAGGACTGAATTACTGTGCCTCTATTACCTGGAAGGCAGTTTGTGTGGACAAAGTAGAGGTGCACTGTGCCAGCTGATGTTAGAACCCAAACCCAGGAAAAGATAAGCTTAGTTCTGACAGCAATGCTCCGATTGGATGCAGGTTACAGCCCAGAAAAATACAAATTGTAATGGAAAGACTTATAAGAAGAGCTAATTCCATTCTGGCTGAATGTAAAAAGTCTAGATATAGTCCTAGGCCAAAATCCAACACTCTTTCAAATGCATTATATAATGTGCATTTTCAAAAAATGTAAACAGCACAATAGATTCTATTTACTTATTAGTAACTCTTAATTTTGATGTAGATATAACAATAGTACAAAGAACATTAGTATATTCTTCAAGCAAAAAATATACATATATTAATGTTTTGTTTCTTTTTCATCCATTTGCCTTATCATTTCTCTCTCTCAGATTAGTAGATATATGGGTGTAGATATAATTTTCTGAACCATCTGATGGTAACAGACATGCTTCTTTAACCTTCAACATTCACCATTTATTTCCTAAGAATGAAGACATTCTTTATACAACCACAGTACAACTACCAATATCATGAAATTTAACATTAAATATAATACAATTATCTAGTCCACAGTCCATATGGAAGTTTTCCAGTAGCACACCCTCCTACCCTAATCCAACCCAAGATTCTTAATTGCATTTAGTTGTCACTTCTAATCTTAGTTTCTTTTAATCTGTAATAGTGCCTCAGCCTTCTTTGTCTTCCACAGCCTTGCATTTTTTAAAGTGTACAGGCCAGCTGTTTTGCAGAATGTCCCTCAGTGTGGATCTACCTGATGTGCCCTCAGAATTGGATTCAGCTTATGCATTTTGGGCAGGGATACCACAGAGGTCATCTTGTCCTTCTTAGTGAATCATATCAAGAATCACAAGATGCCAATTTTTCCAGTATCTGCCGTGATATAAATGTCAATAAATTGGTTAAGATGGTGACTGCCAGGTTTCCTCTTGTGAAACTGCTATTTTCCCCTTTGCAATTTATACATAGTTTATAGGGAGATACTTTGAAATTATCAAAATATCCTGCTCTTCATCATGATTTCATCCATTATTATTAGCATTTATTGATAATTCTTGATCAAACCGACTATTGCTATGATTGCAAATGGTGATTTTTAACTCATTTTTCTACATAAGTTTGCATTCTACTGTAAAGATAAGCTTTTCCTTCTCCCTCATTTACTTTTCATTTATCTATTTATTCAAATCAATGTGAATTCTAGGCCCACATATATTCTATTATTTATTATTCATTATTTATTTGATGCTCAATTTGTCCAGGATTTGGCCACTTGGAACCTCTTCAAATTGGCTCTTGTATCTTTTGTGACATGTCTACATTATAATTTGATCACTTCCTTTCTGACCAAACTTATTTCAGACATATCTTGTATTTTTGCTACCCCAGTCATTTCTCAAAGGAGTTCCAATTTTTTCTAGTGTGAATTGTTACTTAGTAACCAAGATCTAAGCATATAAAATATTTTAAATAAATAGTAAACAATGAATGTAATCATGTACTTTCTCTCACCTAGAAATGGTGTACTTTTTGAGAGATTATGGGGAATTATGGCAATAGCCGTAAGTATATGCCCCCAGGATGGAGTCAGGTAGGCAGTCAGCTCCATATTGGTTAGTCAAGAGGTGGATAAAGGGCGAAAAGTGAAAGTCTGAATATTTTGTTGTTTCTTTAGCCTTTCAAGCCAAGAAAGAAAATTTTCAATAATTTCCACACAAAAACATTTTTCTTCTTTCCTAGCCAGTTGAGTTGCTGAATTTACCAATAGCTAATACTTAGCTTAACAATCGGAGAAGGCAATGGCAACCCACTCCAGTGTTCTTGCCTGGAGAATCCCAGGGATGGCGGAGCCTGGTGGGCTGCCATCTGTGGGGTGGCACAGTGTCGGACACGACTGAAGTGACTTAGCAGCAGCAGCTTAACAGTGGTATAGAAAACTGTTCCATATAAATGAGCAACATACAGAAGAAAATATACATAAAGGGTTGACACGTAAAGAAAACCTCTGTATTTCTTAGTTCATTTAACACATGAAGAAACTGAGCCTCATGGAGATTACCTGATTTGCTAAAGACCAGATTGATAGGGTCAGCAGCAGGATTTGTACCATGTTTTGCCAGTTTCTAAGTTTCCTCATTAGACTACCTTGTCCAATTTGTCTTCAACATTTAATTAATATTTTAAAATATACGTTCCCTGGGACCTTCAGACTGGAACTGGTCCTTTGGGCCTCCATTTTTAACTGTAGCACAACAGTCTTTAAAATAATAATAATAGCGAATATTTCTAGAAAAATTCCTATATGCTTTTATGTATTATCTTATTAAACCTCCAACAACTCTAGAAAATGACTATCACCATCATCGTCATTCATCCATCCATCCATCCATTCCAGTTGTAAATGAAGGGAAAATCTTGCCCACAGTAAAAGCTTGCCACTGGAGGAACTCAGATTTGAACGCTGGCTTTTTTTGTGTGGAATGCTAAGCTTATGTTTTTTAATCATTGTGCTCACCAGTACCCCTTAAGAGTGTGGGGGTATTTCCAGTGATCCAGTGGTTCCCTAAGACATGCCACCTAGGCTTACTGGTGGCAACATACTTCTAGTGATGAAACAAACGATTTCCCTTTCCTATACAGTCAACTCTTAATTAAGCAGGTTAAGTAAAGAAGCAGTAGCAAGATAGTTCACAAGTCATGGATACTGTTTTGGAGTGTACAATGATATTCCCCCCAGCAGATCTGCCTCTTAAATCTGTTTCTGACAAAAATGTTCATTTTTATCAAGAGGAAATGAGTTGCTAGTTGGATGTGAGATAGAAAATTAATATGAGGATGTTATTGTAGATAAACGATTAAGTAGAGTTTGCACTGACAAACAACCCAGAGCTCACCACATTAAAGAAACCCAGTGGAGACCAAGTCCTCCAACTATAGCAAGCAGTAATTAGGAGACAGACTAAATGGTTGATAGAAATGCGGGCTCTGGAGCTAAACTACTAGTGTCTGAATCCTGGCTTTGCTAGTTCCTAGCTGTGGGATGTTGAGCAAGTTACTTAAACTCTCCTTGTCTCAGTCTCCTTGACATGTTGTTCTTTCTGCAACACTAGCCAGTCCCCCTCCTCGGCCCCCAACCTGGCTTTTCATGGTAGGAGTTTGAATGAGAATCTGTTGGGCAAGGGAGGATCAGAGTATGCAAATGGAAAGGTTACCTAGGAAGTCATGATACTCCCAACTCCATTTCCTTTTCCCCCTCCTCCTCCCTATACCTGTATGAGAAGTGAAACTGTTCGGTCTTGTGCGACTCTTTGCAATCCCATGGACTGTAGCTTACCAGGCTCCTCTGTCCATGGACTTTTCCAGGCAAGAGTACTGGAGTGGGTTGCCATTTCCTTCTCCAGGGGATCTTCCCAACCCAGGGATCGAACCCGGGTTTCCTGCACTGCAGGCAGACGCTTTACCCTCGGAGCCACCAGGGAAGCCCATACCTGTATGGAGAACTACTTATCTAATGAATTGCTTGGATAACTGTATATTAGTTATACTACTAGAAGCAATAATCAACACATCCAATAATGTATAGTAGCTAAATATGATACATGTCTGCTTTTTTTGTGAGGCTCAAATGAATGTTCCTCTTTTGTGGTGACTCAGAGACTCTGGCTTCTTCCAACTTATGACTTTATTTCAGTTTTGACTTCCAAGATGACTGTGCTCATCTGTATCAAGCTGGCAGAAGGGGAAAGGACATGCAGGGTGCATCTGAGACGTTTTTATGAGTTAGGCCTGGAAGTGGCTTGCACCGCTCCCACTCTCATTCAGTTGGCTGGAGCTGAGCTGCATGGCCATTTTTATGTGCAAGTTAGATTGGCAGATGTAGTCCAGTTGTGTGCCCAGGAAGATGAGAAAATGGGTCTGGTGAAGAGCTAGCCAGGTTCTTCAGTCGTGCCTGACTCTTTGTGACCCAATGGACTGCAGCCCACCAGGCTCCTCCGTCCTCAGTCCATGAGATTTTCCAGGCAAGGATACTGGAGTGGGTTGCCATTTCCTTCTCCAGGGGATCTTCCCAACCCAGGGATCGAACCCGGGTTTCCTGCACTGCAGGCAGATTCTTTACCGACTGAGCTACAAGGGAAGCCCTCTTCTATGAACAGCAGTAGCAAAATTAAGAACAGAAGTTTAGAAGAAAAATAGAGCTTAAGATTTGCAACTTGTATTAATACTCAGTAACACAGTTCTATACCTTTTTCATTTTGATTCCAGCCCTTTATGTTGGATCTGCTGATTAGTCATTCTCATCTGATTTGTGAATTTCTAAAATGAAGTTTTAATAGTGTGATATTGCATAAATTCTGCAAAAAATTGACCTCTGATCATAAAGACGGTATAGTGAAGTAATAGTGAAGTCACTCAGTCATGCCTGACTCTTTGCAACCCCATGGACTGTAGCCTGCCAGGGTCCTCCATCCATGGGATTTTCCAGGCAAGAATACTGGAGTGGGTTGCCATTTCCTTCTCCAGGGGATCTTCCTGATCCAGGGATTGAACCCTGGTCTCCTGTATTGCAGGCAGACTCTTTACCATCTGAGCCACCAGGTAAGCTCAAAGAGGTATAGATCAGCACATCAACAAAATGTTACCATTGCCAGAGTGTGCCGAGGCCATTGTGAAATTGTTACTGCACAAACAGCCCATTGAGAGAAGTTAAATTTTGTATACTCCAGTGAGCATAAAATACATGGTTGCATTTGACTCTAATATGTGTTAATTATGAAAATCAGCTCCAAGCAAGAAAGCCATAATAATTAAAAACCATCTTTTCATCTTAAAAAAGCCTTCTTCCCCAAAGTATTTATGCACTTTAATGAAACAAAAATAGTTATGGCAAAGCCAAAATAATAACCTCTATTAAAGTAGTATATACACTCCATAATATGTAATTATGTTGCACTTAAATAGCAACAGACATAGAACAAATCCATTTGTGAAGAGCAATGGAATAGACACTAGATTTTGTGAATGTTACTATTTCCTTTATTGTTCCTTTCTAGTTTCTAGTACATACATATAAGTTATGAAGAAATACAACCATGGTATAATTCTCATCCTGTCTTATACATTTAAAAATTTCAGAAGCTGAGATTCTGGGCCAAAGACATCAAATAGGACTGATTTTTTTCAACCAATTGGAGTGGCTGCTTGGAATACTTGATAGAATTGTGCGTCTCTGTCCAAACTCACTGGAGAAAGTGTCATGACCAGTGAGTTATATCTGCCTAGGCTGGAAGAAGCACAAGCTGGAATCAAGATTGCCAGGAGAAATATCAATAACCTCAGGTATGGAGATGATGCCACCTTTATGGCAGAAAGTGAAGAGGAACTAAAAAGCCTCTTGATGAAAGTGAAAGGAGAGTGAAAATGTTGACTTAAAGCTCAACATTCAGAAAACTAAGATCATGGCATCCGGTCCCATCACTTCATGGGAAATAGATAGGGAAACAGTGGAAACAGTGTCAGACTTTATTTTGGGGGGCTCCAAAATCACTGCAGATGGTGACTGCAGCCATGAAATTAAAAGACATTTACTCCTTGGAAGGAAAGTTATGACCAACCTAGACAGCATATTCAAAACCAGAGAGAGACATTACTTTGCCAACAAAGGTCTGTGTAGTCAAGGCTATGGTATTTCCAGTGGTCATGTATGGATGTGAGAGTTGGACTGTGAAGAAAGCTGAGCACTGAAGAGTTGATGCTTTTGAACTATGGTGTTGGAGAAGACTCTTGAGAGTCCCTTGGACTGCAAGGAGATCCAACCAGTCCATTCTAAAGGAGATCAGTCCTGGGTATTCATTGGAAGGACTGATGTTGAAGCTGAAACTCCAATACTTTGGTCACCTCATGCGAAGAGTTGACTCATTGGAAAAGACTCTGATGCTGGGAGGGATTGGAGGCAGGAGGAGAAGGGGACGACAGAGGATGAGATGGCTGGATGGCATCACCGACTTGATGGACATGAGTTTGAGTGAACTCCGGGAGTTGGTGATGGACAGGGAGGCCTGGCGTGCTGCAATTCATGGGGTCGCAAAGAGTCGGACACGACTGAGCGACTGAACTGAACTGAAGTGAGGCATAGGAATAGGGGATGGTGGCATTCCTTTCTAGTGTTTCCAAGCACGGTTACATATTCATTAAACAGACCAGAGATAAAAGAAAAAAGAACATAAGGAAAGGTCAGCTTGGGTCCTCAAATTGGATATATATATCCTTCTGATTTTAGTGTGGAGTGTGAAGTCAAGTAGGCCGTAGGAAGCATTACTACAAAAAAAGCTAGAGGAAGTGATAGAATTCCAGCTGAGCTATTTCAAATCCTAAAGGATGATGCTGTTAAAGTGCTGCACTCAATATGCCAGCAAATTTGGAAAACTCAGCAGTGGCCACAGGACTGGTAAAGGTCAGTTTTCATTCCAATCCCAAAGAATGTTCAAACTACCGCACAATCGTGCTCATCTCACATGCTAGTAAGGTCATGCTCAAAATCCTTCAAGGTAGACTTCAGCAGTATGTGAACCAAAGAAATTCAGATGTACAAGCTGGATTTAGAAAAGGCAGAGGAATCAGAGATCAAATTGCCAGCATCCACTGGATCACAAAAAAAGCAAGAGAACTCCAGAAAAAACATCTACTTCTGATTCACTGACTGTGCTAAAGCCTTTGGCTGTGTGGATCACAACAAACTATGCAAAATTCTTAAAGACATGGGAATACTAGACCACCTTACCTGTCTCCTGAGAAACCTGTATGCAGGTCAAGAAGCAACAGTTAGAACCAGACATGGAACAACAGACTGGTTCCAAATTGGAAAGGAGTAAGTCAAGGCTGTAGGGACACTGCTTATTTAACTTCTGTGCAGAGTACATCATGTAAAATGCTGTGCTGAATGAAGCACAGGCTGGAATCAAGACTGTCAGGTGAAATATCAACAACCTCAGATAAAGCAGGTGACACCACCCTAATGACAGAAAGCAAAGAGGAACTAAAGAGCCTCTTGATGAAGGTGAAAGAGAATGAGTGAAAAAGTTGGCTTAAAACTCAACATTCAGAAAACTGAGATCATGGCATCTGATCCTATCATTTCATGGCAAATAGTAGGAGAAAAAATGGAAACAGTGACATATTTTATTTTCTCGGGCTCCAAAATCACTGTGGATGGTGATTGCAGCCAGGAAATTAAAAGACACTTGCTCCTTGGAAGAAAAGCTATGACAAACCTAGACAGCATTTTAGAAAGCAGAGACAACACTTGCTGACAAAGATCCATATAGTCAAAGCTAGGGTTTCTCTAATAGTCATGTATGGATGTGAGAGTTGGACCATAAAGAAGGCTGAGCGCCAAAGAATTGATACTTTCAAACTGTGGTGTTAGAGAAGACTCTTGAAAGTCCCCTGGACAGCAAGGAGATCAAACCAGTCAACCCTTAAGGAAATCAACCCTCAGTATTCATTGGAAGGACTAATGCTGAAGCTCCAATACTTTGGCCACCTGATGCGAAGAGCTCATTCATTGGTAAAGACACTGATGCTGGGAAAGATTGAAGGCAGGAGGAGAAGGAGGCAACAAGAGGATAAGAAGATTAGATGGCATCACTGACTCAGTGGACATGAGTCTGAGTAAACTCCAGGAGATAACGAAACACAGGGAAGCCTGGTGTGCTGTAGTCCATGGGGTCACAGAGTTGAACAGGACTGAGCAACTGAACGACAAGAACAAATTTTAGGAACCAACTGAGTAAATAGGCAAATCTTAGAGCCAAAAGCAATATATAGTGTATAAAATGACTTAAGCTGCTTTTGTGTTTGTTTTTCTTTGCTTATTAGTTTTATTTCTCCAGCCCATCATAATGTAGATGCATCACTGTAAAGCAGTAATTTTTCATAACTTTGAGTTGCATTTCTTAACTCTTTGGCTTTCATAAATAAATGCAAAGTCAACCCTATGTAGGGAATGACTGTTCAATATCAAGAAAAAAACATTAAAAAGTCAAAAATTCACTTGTTCAAATTATTGAGAAACTAAAAGGAATTTCCCTGAAAAAGCATACATTGTGATTCAGAGAAAATGATAAAACCCACTATTTTTCTCTCCCACTTATATGGAAAATTCATCATAGTTTCCTTTAGAATTAAAGCATTTCTGAGGCAAAGCCATAAGTGATTTCAGTGCTTCAGGGGTTCAGAGCAGACTTGCTTCAAAATCGGTTAGAGTGGGTGTTACTGGCCCCCTTATCCTTTAGAAGAAAGAAGGCACGAATGTGTTTGCTTTTTATTGTTTGCTTGCTGTATTTGTTGGGGGACAATTTGAATTTAATCCTAAATGAGTCACTTCTTGAATCCCTCACTGCCCACTTCTTTCCCCTCAGTGAACCAGTTTTGCCTTGAAGTTGGTTCTTGGCTGCCTGCAGTTTGACTAATTGCATTTATCTGGATGATCTGTTTCCTAACCTCTGCACGTGCACTGGCCCCCAGGCTTTCCTTTTCCACAATGAAGGTTTCCCAGGCACACAGTCCCGCATACTCACTCTAGTACTGATCTCTTGCTGACCTTATGGCTTAAGCTGTAGAAAGTTAATTTTCATTAATTTGCTTAGTATTTTCATTTTGCCATGCTAACATATCCCCAGATGCTTTATTTTTAAAGACAGAAATCACTCCTTCTTTCCTTCTCATTTGAACCTACATTTCAAACTATATTTAAGTAAACTAGAACAGCTTTAGAACACATGTATGGAATGGTTTCTACACAATTTATTGAAGAAGAGAGATTTTATTGTCACGTGTTCTTAAGTCCCGCCATTCTTTATTTTTACAGCTTCATAACGGTCCACAAAGCTCAAGATCTGATTTTTCCTTATTTCACATAGCAGCTGAGTTATTCTTTTCCTATTGTGGAAGGAAAGACTTGCCTTCAGGCTCTTTTCCTCAACCCCAAGAATTAGTTTAAATGCGTTTTAAACTTTATCTTTTTCATATGGACAAATATAAATAATGACGTTATGAGGAAAAGTTATTGGGGATGATTATAAGTTAGTTGGTAGATTTAGACAGTTCTGTAAAAATTTAAGTTCATCCATCACCAAAATATCAGTCTTCTCCCTACAGCATGACTACAATTGGCTTTTTTCCCCTACTGCTTCCAGTCACTCAAAGACCAAAAGATAACTAAAATTTCTGACTCCTGCTGAAAATTTGGGAGCCTAAACCAGGCATCTTGGAGGAGATAAGACTCATCACAGGTCAGAGTAGAAGGGGTGTTGCACAGTACCCCTGCTCAAGATCTGGGTGGAGTTCTTTTCTCCTTGATTGTCCTGTTTGGTTTATAAATTTATATACGTATAAATTTATATTTACTGCTAACTAAGCTCTAATTGCCTTTCCATATTAAATCTGCCTTTGAATAATTGATTTTATCTAATTGCCTATTATTTACCAGTCTGTTTTTTATTGATGATTTGATTTACTACAGGAGTGGGGACCTCTGTAGGGCAGGAGGTATAACCATCTGTAGAAGTACTAAAGAGAGACCAATTGAAGAGCCAAGGGTGAGCTAGAGATCAACCAGCAAATGGTCAACAACACAACAGACGGGAGGCCTTTATCACCTCCGGGCACTTTCCAAACCTACAAATCAATAACAATTAAAGCAGATTATGAAAAGGCAATACTGGATTGTTAAATCTTTGGACTTGATTTAAACTGGGCTAAATGCTTTCACATGGAAATTTACTCCACAGAGAGGATGTGAAGCTTGCCAGGAAGGTTAATTTAGGGCTGTATATTGTGGTAAGGCTTGGAAGCATAGCAACTACTCTCTCACTATCATATATTATATACATACATATATACAAACATAGATGTATATTTCTGGCATATGGAGATTGTGATAGACAGATGTCTAACAGAAACTGGCATAGCAAGATAAACTTAGATTGCGTCTCAGAGTGCTGGTGTGCCCTTTCCTGCCCACCCATAATGTGATAGTTATTGGTGGGTCCTTGGAAAACTCTGGAGCTGGAACTCAAAGCAAATTGCTGACCTCACAGAAAGTCTCAGGGAAACTACAAAACTAAATAAAAATGAATTACTTATCCAGGCTGATGTCCTACAAAAGGGTTTGAGCTGCATAACAAAGATGCACTACTGTCTTAATGTCTTTGCACAATGTAAGGAATTTTCTGCAAAGATTATGCAAATTTCAGTTTACTAATAACTATGTAACTTCCATATCTGGGAAAACCAACTCTTCAGTGAAGGCAATCAAAGCAGAAGAAGACACAAGGATCTGGTGAGTCAGTATCTGGATCAGCTGATGGAGTTCGGAAAGTCAAGCGGCAAGAAACTGCTTGTAAAGAAGAAGTTGGAGGAGACTGTGGCAGTTAGAAAGGTGACATAGCCATCAAATTCGATTCAGTCCTTCTGCTTGTCAAAAACAAGAAACTCCAAAGGCCACAGGAGTGAAGGGCAGGTTGACCTTGAACTTTGGAGAGAGGCAGATTGTTTACAAATAGCTCTGGGACCAAAAGCCAAACAAACATGCTTGCAGGGGAGACCCTGAACGACAGGGCGGACCCAAGGTGTGTTCTCATGGTCCCACCCTGGCTGCCTAATTCCTCTCCTCTATGATAACTTGCCTGGCTATGGTCCCCAGCCCAGTCCCTCCCTCTCCCTCCGATGTGGTGTCCTCCTCAGTTTATCCCGCATACAGCTGAGTGCAGGATCTTCCTGTAGATCTCCCCAAGCAGAGTTAGTCTCTTCCATCTCTGAGTGTTGTGGCTCCCAGGGCCAACTGCTCCTATAGCCCTGCATGGTCACACTTGCAGAGTCAGTCTCTGTATACACACCTGTGGTCCCCACCCTCTAGTTGGTTCCAGAAAGGCAGGGGTGGCCTCATATACAACCCTATGGCCCAAGTGCTTCATGCACTCACCTCTGGGTTCAAAGTGGCTGTTCCATCCTCCCATAGTCTTTCCCAATTCAGGAAATGGTCACTTAGTCCTAGTTATTCAGGTCAAGAAGCCAGGGGTCATTATTTACATATATATATATATATATAAAATTTTTTTCTCTCTCTCCCAAGCTGTTTTGGATCTTGGGACAGAATTAAAACTCTAGACAGGCATCATCTAAACCAGAGGTCTTCAACTCTGGCTGCACAATAAAAACACTTGGGAAATTGTGTTTAATTTAAAAACATTAAAAATAAAACAAAACCGATGCTCTGTCCCCACACCAGATCAAGTACAGGGCAGGGATGAGGAGCTCCAAGCATGGGTATTAAAAAACAAAACAAACAACAATTCCTTAAAACTGACCTAAAAGGATTCCAGTGTGAATAGGGCTGAGAAACTTGAACTCAGGTGCTTTACTGGGGATGCGATAATCCCCATCCCTCTCTCCCTTCCTCATACTTCCCACCTGATAACTGTCAACTGTACCCACTATGCTCTCCTAGTGCTTATGGCCATCTTCCTCTGGCACTGTGATTCTGCTGCTGCTGCTGCTTCTGCTGCTAAGTCACTTCAGTCATGTCTGACTCTGTGCAACCCCATAGATGGCAGACCACCAGGCTTCACCGCCACTGTGATTCTCCAGGCAAGAACACTGGAGTGGGTTGCCATTTCCTTCTCCAATGCATAAAAGTGAAAAGTGAAAGTGAAGTCATTCAGTCGTGTCTGACTCTTCGGGACCCCATGGACTGCAGCCTACCAGGCTCCTCCTGCCATGGAATTTTCCAGGCAAGAGTACTGGAGTAGGTTGCTACTGCCTTCTCCGACTGTGATTCTAGGTCCTGCTTACTAAGTGCTTACTCTAAACAAGACAGGGCAAGGCACTGTGTTATCTCATTGAAACTCCTTAGGAATCCTATGGGGAAGGGCTAATATACCCATTAATCAGATGAGGAAACTGAGGCTTAGAAAGGTAAGGTAATTGACCCAAGATTAAAAAACTAGTCAAGTAGCCTAGATAGGATTTGAAGTCAGGTTTTTCTTTTCTGGTTTTTTTTTTTTTTTTTTGGTGGGGGCAGGGGGAGTCTCTCTTCTTAACTACGTCACTAACTTATCTCAGTCTGATCAATTTGGGGCTTCTAACATCCAGTCCTGGTGACCCTTCCTTTTCGAATGGTTTGTCTTCCTCAATCTATTAGTCCCAATGATTGCTCCTTAGTCCCAAGGACTCCTTTAATGTACTTCTGGGTGTCCATTAAAATAATTTTATACCATCATGATTTGTAGCTGATAAGCACAAAATGAATAAATTCTCTCAGTAGTGCCCACTGTGACCTCATAATTACTGAGAAGCTTCAAGTCAATTATTCTACATTTGATGTCCTTTTAGAAGCTACTCATGGGCTTCCCAGAAAAGGAGCCCTTGGGATAATCTGTTTACTATGGATTTAGGAAGGTTAAAGAGTATCTTGGGGCACCATTCTCTGAGGTTAGAGAAGGAGGCCTTCTTTGGAGATGCTGCAGCTCTGACTTGCAGAAATGGCATGGTCCTCATTACAACAATTCCTTTCCTAGATGGAGCCGTTTTTAGTTTTAAAGGTTGCTGCTGGCATTGAAAAAAGGTAAAGTGAAAAAGTGGAGCTGATCTACAAACTACTACAGCTTTGTTCCTATGATTCCAAGACCACATGAATGTCAAAATACAGCCAATGCTGGAGAGTTCAACCCAAGTTCATGTCTTTAGAGGACACATGTCATTTATTCTACTCCAGCCTATTCCTCCACCCTCTCTAGGGGGCCTTGCCTTGCACTTTGCATCCTATTGAAGCCTTGCTCCTTCCCGTCCAGGCCCAGCTCTGCTCCTCCCTTTTCCTTCCTGGAGATTTATCTAGGCTGAAAGTTTACTCCACAGCTTGTAATCTGTGAATAATGGGTTGCGCTGTGAGAAGTATGGAGGCTAAACATAAAGGATGCATTTAAAAGTCCTGAGTTGTGTGAGCTTTGTCTGTGATGCTATGGTCTCACTTTGGGTCCTGGTGAAAAACACAAGAAGCTGGTGAAGTAGGGAATGATGGCTGTCAGGGAACAAACATGCTGGCAGCGCCTCATGGCTCATCTTCAGGGCAGCATGAAAAGTATCTTATTTAGATGTCCCGTTTGGCCTTCTCATTTCTTCCTGTGCTTAAGCCTGTTACAACATACATTCAGGACTGGGACCATCAGTTTACTGGCGTAAGTCAGGTGCTTTAGGTGGAAGTGAGTTTTGGGAGCTAAAAATGGGATTCCTGCAATTTGTTAGTCTCCACTGTGCCCTATTGTCTCCTGTGGCCAATGATGAGCCCCTGCTGACCCTGAAACACCATGTGTACACAAGATTGTATTCACCGAGGCTAGCTTCACTCACGACACCCCACCACCACCACCACCAGCCATCAGCTCCTTGAGCATACAAGAACAGGGCCTGGAATTTCACCCCCAATGCTAAGAACAATGGCAAGCACTCAGAAAAGGCTCAAGAGAGACATAGATTGTAAACGAATAATAAGTGAATGAGGAAGTTCAGTTCAGTTCCGTTGCTCAGTCGTGTCCATTCATCAAAGTGAATGAGGGAACTAGGATATAATTCCTGCTGATCTCATCACCTCATGTCCCTAAAATACTACTTTGGGGCTTTATTTCCAAGGTTCCTTGATTTACCCAACTGTCTTGCTGTTCCACGGTTAGGAAAAATTTTCATTCTAAAATTAGCTGTGAAAGGTATACAAGGCCAATGGCCTGGTAGAGGTAAAATATTAAAAATGAGCTGGTTTCAGACAAGTGAAAACAGCTATTCTCCTGTTCTGATATAAGGAGAGAATACTAGAAATGCTGGAACACACTGGGATTCTGGACTTAGGAGAGATGCGATAGAGATTTAAACAAAAAGAAGTTGGCTATGTTCATCTTCACTGCTGCTGCTGCTAAGTCGCTTCAGTCGTGTCCAACTCTGTGCGACCTCATAGACAGAAGCCCACCAGGCTCCCCCATCCCTGGGATTCTCCAGGCAAGAACACAGGAGTGGGTTGCCATTACCTTCTGTGCACTAAAAACAGAAATTGTGGGAGGAAGTGCTTTGTGTACGTGCTACTGAAGAGGCCTTGATTTTGAAAGAATTATACTTGGCCCTAAGTTTGGCTGCTAACCAGTTGCGTAGTAGAAAGATAAACTGGATTTGAAATGAAAATGATCTGGCCTTGAACCCTGGTTCTGGCATTTATTGGCTGGGTAACAATGAACAAATATTAGTCTCAGTTCTATATCTGTAAAACAGTACATGGAAGGTGATGAATAAATACTGCTCACCTACTGGTTGATTGATTCACACTTAATGAACGGATATATAGGTAGTTCTCTGTTCATTTCCTAAGTCTGTCATAACACAATCTTGTTATGTTAAGTCTGCCACAATCTTGATGGCTTACAACAACAGAAATGTTATCCTCTCATAGTCATGGAAGACAGAAATCACAAGTCTCTGTACCAAAGATGGAGTAACGGGGACCAGATTTATCTTCCTGCTTGAAACAATAAAAAGACAAAATACATAATACAACAGTTCTCAAGACACTGGGCAGCAGGGAATGAAGCACAATAATCCTGAGAGAAGGGAAACAACGAGGAAAGCCCTGTGATTTTCCAGCTTACTCTTCTGCCTCAAAGAAATTCCAGGCTGTGGTGAGGACAAGGAGGACCCAAGCGGAGCCTGCCAGGCACCTTGAGTGGAGGAGATAGAGCAGAGAGCCCAGAGATCAAGGTGAGGGAAGTCTGCAGGGCTGAGTACTGGGAGAAGAGAGCTGCACAGAGGGAGAACCTGGAGAGCTGCAGCGTGTCCCCTCAGGTATTCCACAGTACTGATCAGTGCATGTGTGTGAGGAAATTGCTTGAAGCCGGGGGAAAATACATCCTAAAGGATTAAGGGGAACAACGCGCTCTGCTCACACAGGACCGGGAGTAGTGCTGTTGCCAACAGCCAGAATGGAAAAACTTGTAATTCACAGAGCATTGGGTAGAACACTGAGGAAGGTCTTGCCTCAATATGGAAAGTAATCATTTCCAGACTGAGGCCAGCTCTGGAATCACTAACAAATTATAAAAGCAAGACCTGAGAGGATCATACAGTTTTCAAACAACTGTATCCCAAAATAAAGTTCAAGGTAAAATTGATAATTTTGATCAATGATTACCAAAAATGTAAGGAAGAAGGATGACGTGACCTTTATTTGGAGAATTAGCAACCCATTGAAATTGACCCTGAACAGATACGGATGTTAGAACTAGCATTAGAAAATATTAAAGCAGTCTTTATAACTGTATTTCATATGTTCAAAAAGTAAGTAGAGATATGGAAAATATTTAAAACCCCAAATTGAACTTCCAGAGATGAAGAGTATAACTGAGATGAAAAATACATCAGAAATGGCTCTCAATGTCAGCAGATTAGACATTGTTGAAGTAAAGATGAGTGAACTTGAAGGCACAGCTATAGAAACTATTCCCAATACAACTTGCACAATAAAGAGAATCCAAACAAAAGAAAATAACTTCAGTGAGCTGTGGGACTACATCAAGCAGCATAATAAATATAAAATTGGAGTACCCCAAAAATAAAAGGGGGGAGAAAGAAAAAGCAAAATATGTAAAGAAAAAATAGCTGAAACTTACCAAATTGGATGGAAAAGAATCACATGAACAAGCATAAGAAACATGAAGAAAACTATACAAAAGATAAACCATAATCAAATTTCTCAAAACTAGTGATAAAGAGAAAAATCTCAAAAGCATCCAGAGAAAAAAGGCATTTTATGGACAGAAAAAACGTAAGAATTATTGTAGACTTCTTTCAGAAACAACACAGAAAAGAAAACAGTGGAGCAACATTAACAGTGAAAGGAAAAATTGTCAGCTAGAACTATACCCAGTGAAAAATCTTTCAAAAATAAAGGTAAAATAAAGAAACTTTTCAACATATAAAAAGTGAAACAGTTCATCATTAGCATTAAGAAATGTTAAAAGAATTCCTTCAGGCAAAATAAAATGATACCAGATGGAAATATAGGTCTAAACAAAGAAATAAATAATAAAGAGTGCATTAAGAAATGGTAACTACATAGCCAAGTGGATGCATTTCTTATTATTTAAATCTCTTTGAAAGATCATTGACTGTCTAAATAAAAAATAATACAATATACATATGCATAGAAAAAACATACAACAAGCAATGAAAAATTGGGAGAAACGAAATGAAAAGTAACCTCTTTTCAGGTTCTTGTCCCTAAAGAGGTAAAATATCATTTGAAGGCAAACTGTGGTAAATGAAAGATGCATACTAGAAGGGCTAAAGCATAAAATAACAAAGAATTAATGCTAATAAACAAACAAAGGAGATTAAATGGAGCCGTAAAAATACTGAAGTAATACAAGGACACTAGAAATAGAAAAGCGGACCAGATGAGACAAATAAAACAAACAGCAAAATGATAGACTTAAACTAAATCATTTCAATAATCACATGAAGTATAAATAGTCTAACCAGGGGTTGGCAACCTTTTTCTGTTAAGAGCCACGTTTAGTGGCCACATGGGTTTCTGTGGCATATTTTTGTTTTGTTTTGTTTCAATGGTGCTTAAATCATAGAAACTATTCTTAGCTTGGAAGCTGTGCAAAAAGAGGTAGCAAATTCGACCTAGAGGTTGCAGTTTGCCACCCTCCTGTCTAAGCATTCCAACTAAAGGCAGAGATTGTCAGATTGGATAAAAAAGCTTCAGATTGGATAAAAAAGCAAGATCTTATTCTGTCTGCTGCCTACTGCACTTTAAATATAAAGACACAAATATTAATAGATTAAAAGTAGAAGGATGGAAAAGGATACACCATGCTCAAAAGAAAGCCAAAATGAACACATTCATATCAGACAAAGTTGATTTCAGAACACAGAACACCACAAGGATAAATTATTTTTTAATCATAAAGGGATCAATTAAGAAGATACAGTATTTTGGTCCTGATAAAAGAGCTTCAAAATGCATAAAGTAAAAACTGAGAGAACTGCAAGAAGAAATAGACAAATTCACAGTTATAGTCAGGAAGTTCACCACCTCTCTCTCAATAATTGATAGAACATGTAGACAGAAAATCAGCAAAGATATAGTAGACTTGAAAATACTGTCAGCCAAGTTGACATTTATAGAACAGTCTACTCAACAACAGAGGAGAACACATTATTCTCAAGGGTGCATGGAACACCTACCAAGATAGAGAATATACTAGGCCATATACTAAGTCTCAATATATTTAAAAGGATTTAGTTCATGCAGAGTATTTCTCTGACCACAGTGGAATAAAATTAGAAATCAGTAACAGTAAGATAACCAGAAAGTCCCCAGGTATTTGGAAATTAAATATTTCTAAATAATGCATAGACCAAAGAAGAAAACAAACAGGAAATTCTAAAGTATTTTAAATTGAATGAAAATAAACATGCAGTATATTTACAGGAAGCCACTAAGGCAGTACTTAGGGAAAAAAACTTACAGCATTTTTCAGTTTGGTTGAAAAGGACAAATTCTTTGAAAGACACAAACTACTAAAGCTTAGTCAAAAGAAATGGATAACCTAAATATTCTTGTATTTATCAAACAACTAAACAACTGAATTTGTAGTTAAAAACTTTCCCTTATGGAAAACTCCAGGCCTAATTGTTCACTGGCAAATTCTACTAAAAATTTAAGAAATATGCTATAAATGGACCTTGAAAACATTATGTTGAGTGGAAGCTGCCAGTCCAAAAAGACCATATTGTATGATTCCATTTATATGAGATACCCAGAATAAGCAAATTTATAGATATAAATAAAGTAGATTAGTGGTTGTATAGAGACAGAGGAAAGGGGATAGTTTTCTGAGGCGGAAAAAAATGCTCCAAATGCAGTGTGGTGAAGTTGTTGAGTTGTGTGCTTTAAATGGGTGAATTGCATTATATGTGAGTTGTTGCTAAGAAAAAAACTATAACACTTCCTTAAACCATGTGTGTGCTAAGTTGCTTCAGTCATGTCTGACTCCATGTGACCCCGCTAGGCTCCTCTGTCCATGAGATTCTCCAGGAAAGAATATCTCAATAAAACTGTTTAAAACAAGATTTAAGGAAGAAATAGTACCAACCTGTGTAAGAAATGAAAACTATAGAGACCACTGTCCTTTGTAAAAATAGATGCAAGAATTTTGAACAAAATGATAGCAAATCAAATTCAGTAATACATAAAAAGATAATATACCATATCAGTTGGGGTTTTTTCTGGGAATGCAAGATTGGTTTAACATTAGAAAATTAATCAACGTATTATAGTAGAAATGAAAAAGCCACATGCCCATCTTAATAGACATAAAAAATTGTTTGACAAAATCCAACACTGATTTCTCATAAAAATTCTTAATAAACTAGAAAGGGAAGGAAACTTCCTTATTTTGATAAAGGCATCTATGAAAGACCTACAGCTAACATCATATTTAGTAATAAAGGCTGAATTTGGGGCTTCCCTCGTGGTCTTGTGGTTAAGAATTTGCCTTCCAATGGAGGGAACATGGGTGTGAAACCCGGTCTGGGAAGATCCCACGTGCTTTGGGGCAACTAAGCCTGAGCTTCAGCAAGTCCCAACTCCTGGAGCCCTCACGCCCTACAGCCCGTATTCCACATCAAGGGAAGCCAC
Organism: Bison bison bison; assembly: GCF_000754665.1. Lineage (NCBI taxonomy): Eukaryota > Metazoa > Chordata > Mammalia > Artiodactyla > Bovidae > Bison > Bison bison. The sequence goes on along the minus strand of NW_011495022.1, from coordinate 5,432,618 downwards.
CGTAATGAGAAGCCTGTGCACCACAGAGAGGGAGTAAACCCCTCTTGCCACAGCTGGAGAAAGCCCAAGTGCAGCAATGAAGACTCAGTGCAGCCAAAATAAAATTAAGTCTTTTCAAAAAAAAGATTGAATTCTTTTCCCCTAAAATCAGGAACAAGACAAGAATGTTTGCTCTTGCCCCTTCTATTTAATATTATAATGAAGGTTTTAACTAGCGCTATCAGTCAAGACAAAGAAACAAGCCATCTTGATTGAAAAAAGAAGAAAAAACCTTCTTTTTGTCTTCATTTACAGTGTTTGTCTTCATTAACAAACACTGTAATTGTTTACGACAATTCAATGGAACCTACAAAAAATTTACTAGAACAAGTAAATAAATTTAATAACACTACAAGATACAAGATTAATATATAGGCATACTTGATTGTATTGTACTTTTGCAGATATTATATTTTTTACAAATTGAAAGTTTGTGGCCACCTTGCATTGAGCAAGACTGTTGTTTCCATTTTCCCAACATCATTTGCTCACTTCATGTTTCTGTGTTACATTTTGGTAATTCTTTTTGGTAATTTGGTAATTCTTGCAATAGTTTGAACTTTTTCATTATTAGATTTGTTGTATAATATGTATTCAGTAATTTTTGATATTCTATTATAATCAATTTTTTTGTTTTTTATTTTTAAATTAAGATGTACTTTTAAAAAGATACTGCTGCTGCTGCGTCACTTCAGTCGTGTCCGACTCTGTGCGACCCCACAGACGGCAGCCCACCAGGCTCCCCCGTCCCTGGGATTCTCCAGGCAAGAACACTGGAGTGGGTTGCCATTTCCTTCTCCAATGCATGAAAGTGAAAAGTGAAAGTGAAGTCGCTCAGTCGTGTCCGACTCTAGCTACCCCACGGACTGCAGCCTACCAGGCTCTTCCGTCCATGGGATTTTCTAGGCAAAATTACTGGAGTCGGGTGCCATTGCCTTCTCTGAAAAAGACACTATTACTGTGCAATTAATAGAGTATTATATAATGTAAACATATCTTTTATATGTACTGGGAAACCAAAAAATTCATGTGACTCACCTTACTGTGATATTCACTTTGTTGTGGTGGCCTGGAACTGAACTCACAATCTCTAAGGTATGCCTACATAAAAATCAACTGAATTTTTACATACTAACAATAAAAATTTGGAAATTTAAAAAATACCAATAATTTAATGAAGTAAAAATGTCAGTAAGACATAGATATAATTTATAATCTACTTAGCAATAAGTACGAAATGATGTATGATCTGTACACTGAAAACTAAAATGTTGGTGAGATAAATTGTAAGAGACTTTAATAAATGGAGAAGAATACCTTGTTTGTGGGTTGGAAGACTCAATATTCTTAAAGTGTTACTTCTTTACAAATTTTCTATAGATTGAATACAATCTCAATCAAAATACCAGCTTACTTTTTTGAAGATAGTAATAGGATCAGTCTAACATTTGTATGGAAATCTAAATGACTTAGAATAGCCAAAATAAGTTTGAAAAAGAAAACCATAGTTGGAGAACTACTGCTACCTCTTATTAAAGCCTATTATAAAACTAGAGCAATCAAAACAGCACGGTACTGGTGTAAAGATAGACAAATAGATCAATGGAACAGAATAGAGCCCAGAAAATAGATTTTGTTACATAAAGAAAACTGATTTTTGACAAATGGACATAATATTTGAATCGACACTTCAAAGAAGTTCAATATCAGTAGTCATTAGAGAAATAAAAGTTAAAGTCACATAGATATTGCTATACATTTATTAAAGAGGCTAAAATTAAAACAGGTGAGTATATCAAGTGTTGGTCAGGATGCAGAGGGACTGGAACTCTCAAATACTGCTGGTGTTAATTTAAAAAGGTACAGCCACATTGGAAAGCAATTTGGCAGTGTAATCCAGCTATATATTCTTAAGTATTTATTTAGTAGAAAGAAAACATGTCCGTACTAAGGATTTACATTAATGTTCACAGCAGTTTCATTCATAACAAAAAAACTGAGGACAAGCAAAATGTTCACCAACCAGTGTGATAAATAAACTATGGTATATACATATAATGGAATGTTACTTGATAATAAAAAAATTACTGATACATGCAAAAACATAGGTGAATCTCAAAATCTTTCTGAGTGAAAGAAGCTAGATACAGAAAAAGAGTACATAATAAATGAGCTGAGTACATAATAAATGAACTATATAAATAGTGCAATTTATATAAAACTCTAGAAAATGCAAACTAAGCTATGGTGACAGAAAGTATTTCAGTGGCTGACTGGGGAGGAGAAACAGGGAAGTGCGGGAGGAAGGGCTTACAAATGGGCATAAGGAAAGTTTGAGGGTGATGGCTATGCTTACTACCTCGACTATTAGGATGGTTTCACAGGTGTATACAAGCTTTAAAACTGTATACTTTAAATAGTGCAATTATATAAAATAAATAGTGCAATTACACCTCTTTAGAGCGACTTCACTTTCACTTTTCACTTTCCTGCATTGGAGAAGGAAATGGCAACCCACTCCAGTGTTCTTGCCTGGAGGATCCCAGGGGCAGGGGAGCATGGTGGGCTGCCGTCTATGGGGTTGCACAGAGTGGGACATAACTGAAGCGACTTAGCAGCAGCAGCAGCAGCAGCAGATTGTTTTTAAAAAGTGATAGAAAAGTTAGTGGTATAATGAAAGACTGAAAACAAATGCACCTTTGATCCTGATTTCCGTGACAGATATCTAGGTTACCTTGATCCTAACTTTGCAGCCTCACATTGGGCCCTGGGTCATCTGCTCCCTTTCCCTACTGCAGGTCCCTCTTGGGCTGCTTCATTTTGGCTCACTCTGCACTCATTTGTATGATATTTAAAGCATTTATAAGGAACTGTGAATGAACAGTCTGTTAGGTGACATATGAAAGTGATTTGCATAAGAATAGATTCTTGTTAGACAAGCAAGGGGTGGGGAGTGACAAATTGATAAGTGTCTTGCTCCTGGTTTCAGCTGTGAAGGTCTTGGTAATTTGGGAGTAACCTAAGAAAGCTAGGAAATATCACCAAATCTGATCAAGACTAGGTCATATTCATACATCGTGTCTGACTCCTTGTGACCCCATGGACTATAGCCTACCAGACTCCTCTGTCCATGGGATTTTCCAGGCAATAGTACTGGAGTTGGTTGCCATTTCCTTCTCCAGGGGACCTTCCTGACCCAGGGATCGAACCTGGATGTCCTGCATTGCAGACAGACACTTTACCCTCTGAGCCATCAGGGAAGTCCTATAGTAAATTCATGATCACTTGGTTAACTGTAGTTTGTAATGAAGTTTTTAGCTGCCATGTGTGAATGTCAAAGGTTCTCATCAGTTCAATTCAGTTCAGTTCAGTCGCTCAGTCGTGTCCGACTCTTTGTGACCCCATGAATCGCAGCACGCCAGGCCCCGCTGTCCATCACCATCTCCCAGAGTTCACTCAAACTCACTTCCATCGAGTCGATGATGCCATTCAGCCATCTCATCCTCTGTTGTCCCCTTCTCCTCCTGCCCCCAATCCCTCCCAGCATC
>NW_011495022.1:5428251-5428546 GCF_000754665.1 Bison bison bison | reverse complement strand
CAGATCTAGGTTGGTCATAACTTTCCTTCCAAGGAGTAAACATCTTTTAATTTCATGGCTGCAATCACCATCTGCAGCGATTTTGGAGCCCCCAAAAATAAAGTCTGGCACTGTTTCCACTGTTAACCCATCTATTTCCCATGAAGTGATGGGACCAGCTGCCATGATCTTAGTTTTCTGAATGTTGAGCTTTAAGCCAACTTTTTCACTCTCCTCTTTCACTTTCATCAAGAGGCTTTTGAGTTCCTCTTCACTTTCTGCCATAAGGGTGGTGTCATCTGCATATCTGAGGTTA